>NC_083344.1:109692599-109992599 GCF_019175385.1 Lycium barbarum | reverse complement strand
GGTGAATTAGGACACCTAAAGTTCATTAAAGTTGTGTCTAAAGTTAACTCTGTTAAAATCTGCGAAACTTAAGATTCTAGGTAAGGGTTCAATTAGTCTAAAGGGAAGGTATTAGGCATCCTTTAAGACCCATTAACAATGGTTAACCGACCGGACTAAAATTTAATTAGGCTGAGTGTAAATTGTAAAAATTATGTATTAACCTATAGGTAGTCAAACTAGGAAAAGTGGGAATTGGCGTTTAAAAGTGAAAAGCAAGGACTAAAATGTCTTGTGAGGTTTTAGCTTCTTGTTGATAAAACTTCTTTCTTCATTGGGTATGATAATCTTTCTAGTCCCTCACAAATAACGTTAATTTTAAAACATAAAGGGAATTAAATTCTAGATACCCTACGATTGTTTCAAATACAGCTCCTTTAGAACTAAAGATGGAATTGGTTTGTTTCCACACTATGATAAGGTTAAGTGACTTTTTTTTTTGCTAGTCTTGGCCCAAACGATCAAACAGAAGACAAATACCCCAAGCATTAAAAAAAAAAGAACTACCAATGACAGACAAACGTTCATAATGAACAGGCAAACATGACATTCACATGATAAGCAACAAAAGGGGATTGTGACAGAATGCTCTATCCTCGCCCTCTTCATTTCTGTCCGGGTGTGAGGAACCAGTGAAGGCTATATGTGGTCCTGATTCTAGCGGCTACGGATATTGAGTCTCGGCGCGAGACTGCTTGCGGCGATGAGAGTCCTTTACAAAGACCCCATTTCGCTCCCGAAGAGGATACATGCGAGAAAGAGGAAAAGATGAAGATTAGCATACAATTCAATTATAAACGAAATAAGCACATTCATATATGTGGCATTACAGCACACAACCAATTGATCAATGAAAACTCTCAAATAATTTGAATACAATGTCCTCTCCATCGAGTCGAATATCCAAAAGAACAGAATATCAAGCACACAACTAGGGTTAAAACATGATATCAGAATATCAAGCATATACTGGAGGCTAACCATTTAGAAGATTTTCATATAAATATCCCAAGTTCATTCATGAGACAGAGAATAAAAAAGGGGATATCATTTTGTTCAAATAACACATTGCTTGAGAATCCTAAAGGGCATGATATCTTTTGTTATACAGATTCAGCAGAATAGTCTACATTATACATAACGGTGAAGTAGTTTTCTCGTAAAAATGTTAACGACACGCTACATACAACACATTTTCCATAAGTTATAAGTATTCTTTAGACAAGTAAAAGAACAAAAAAAAAGTACTAATGTGTATCTTAATATGGACAGGAAACACACATAGAAGATCATTTTTTAACTGGAAAGAAAAAAAAATAGTTCATGCTTGCACATAAGCGGTGAAACAGAGATGAAGAGGGGAATTACAGGACATCACACTGTGCATAAATCATTTGCAAATCTCATTTTAATATGAGATTTCGCAGCTCTTTTTTAAATCTTAATTCTCAAACCTATAGGATTAGTCCAAGAAAAGCACTGAACAACTTCATAAATAAGTCCAAACATCAGACCACCCAAATTAAGCATAGACATTTGAATGTGTTACCAACAACAAGAATCAGAAACTTACAGCTTTGAACAGACGATTGAAACACGAAATCGACACTAAATACTTGAAACATCAAACCTCAGAATTTCAACAGATTCATCAGAGCAAACAAAACCAGAATGCAATAATATAAATAAAAATGGATCTAGATCCATATAGGAGAAGCTGTTTTAGGCTGACAGAATATAAGTGGAGTTTTAATGAACAAATTTTCACATACCCTGTATACAAGGCAACATACACCAAAATATATTCAGCATTGCACATACCTGTATATCCTATGTATAAGTTTTATAGTATCTTTGTAAGACAATACATTGAAGAGGGCAGACTTTTACCAGCATTATTGTTCCATTATTAATCTTTCCAACTTCACATTTAACTCAGTCATTTCATTCATATTCTTAGATGATTGAATGGGGAGGGAACATCCTTGAAGGGAATCTCAACCTACAAACTCATGTTTAATGTATACACTGTCTAGAACTACCAGAGGTTTGACCTATATACCAGGTGTACAAAGCCTGTTACCAATTCCTAGTTCATTTTATTCAGTTGATCATTAAGAAAACAGCACAAATTTTCATTTGTTGGCTCTCATTTTAATCTTAGGACCTCAGGCTCTAACTGGTAGGCTAACACATCTTTTAAGATGGGGCACAGTTAAATTATCATGTATACACTAGTATTCAAACAAAGTTAAGTAATAATATCATTCGAGAATACTTGAACTGTTATGATTTCAGTTTCTGTAACTAAATGCCCTTTTCCTAATAAGGTAAGAAACTAAACAATGTTTCAATGTCAACTAGGAGATGTTCAAATATGGTCACATTCATTCCCACAAATTATCCCTTTACATCTGATACTCAAACAGACACACATCAACACACATTAAGGCTTAGATAACCAATTAATTTATATGCTAAACATATATAGACCTATACAAGCCGAATCCTAGCAGGAACTGGCACAGTCATCTATTAATATTAATGAAATATTAAACCAAACCAACAGCTACCTATCGAACCAATGAAAACACTTCAACATATGAGACAGGCAGGAAAGTATTTAAGCTACTAATAAACAGATAATGAAGAGAGATTTACTGACCTTTTGTGGGTACAGTGAAGTGGGTCTCGAGATCTCGAATCTACCTCGACTCCAAAGTGAAAGCCGAATTTATAAAAGATGAATAATTTAACACTTCAAATGAGTGTTTTCCGATGTAGTGATAGCAATATGAATATTTCAAGAGGGATTAAGGTGGCTGAATCAAACTCTCACAAAACAGAATCCGAATAAACCCAGATTTAGAATAATAACGAAAATATAAAAAGTGTCGGATCCCCCCAAAATCCCAAAGATCCCCCCTTTCAAGAATCAATTTACATAGATTTATAGGGTTTTGTTTTGGTTTAAGAGAAGAGAGAGAGGAGCGTATGAGACAAGGATGAGTGGGTGACAGAGGCGCGGAGATGAGGGGACAAGGGAGTGTGGATGTGCAGAAGAGTGGGGGGAACGTGGGGCGTGCGGGTGAGAGATGGAGAAGATGACAAAGAAGAGGGAAAAGAAAGAGAAAGAGGAGGGAGATGGAAGGGGGCGGCTGAAGATGGGAATGGAGGCGATGAGGCGGAAATGAAGGAGAGAAAAAGGGAAAAGAAAAGAAGAGGAAAAGAAAGAGGCGGAAATGAAGGGGAAACCCTTTTAGGGTTTCCCTTAATTTGCTGAAAAAAATGAATTGGACCCGGTCCATTTGTGGACCGGGTCAAATTTAGACTGGATATTTAAAAGAATGGACTAGTAAATTAAACATGGATTGATCTAAAAAATTGAGATAAAATATGGTCTAGTCCAAAAATATTAGGAATTAATCGGACTTTGATTTGGGGGCCGGTAAGTCAAAATACGGACTGAGTGCAAATAATAGTTTGGCTTCTAAATTTGAATAAGAGACACATTTTGATTAACGATGTACTAAGGGTGCCAGAATATCACCTAATACGAAATATGTAATTATAAAAATACCCGGGTAAAAAATTATATGATGTTGCAAATGACCGTGCAATAATATTTAATAACAAACGCTATCATTTAAATGTGCTAAATAAATGCGATGTGTGTGAGGAAGTTAGTAGAAATGTCGAGAAATGCAAGTTTCAATAATACTAAATAATAGTAGCAAATAAATAGCGGTAGTAATACTGCTAAATAACAATGATAATGGTAATAATGATAATGTTGATGATAATGGTGATAATAAATATAATAATAATGGTAAATAACAAACATTGATAATTAAAAAATGATAATAAATTAATAATAATAACAATAATGGGGTAATAATAAAATAATAATGATAATAATAATAAGAAATAATAATTATGATAATAATAATAATAAATAACAATTATTGATAAAATAATGATAATAATTAATAATAAAAATAACGATGATAATGATGATTAATAATTGATAACAAATAACGCTGATAATAATGATTAGTAATTAATAATAATAATGATAATGATAATGATAATGGAAATAACAAGAAATAATAATTAATGACAATTAATAATTTAAGAATAATAATAATAATAATAACAATAATAATAATAATGATAATAATAAACTGCAGAAGAATAAATAAAACGTGGGTGTTAATAAAAGACTAATAATTATAGTAAAACTTAAATGCATATTTTTTTAATTTCTCGAAATACCAGAAGTATAAATAGGTATTTCGGAGGAGATGCGGGACAAAATTGGGTGTCAACAGATGCCCCTCTTCGACCGGAGGTGATGTAAGAATCTTCGGGCGAAGAAGTTGACGTAGTAGCCAATTTTGTTTGGACTGACGAGTATGAGTTTGTAAGAAAGTATGATTTAGGAAAATTGATGGGAAATGTTATGAGGGCCGAAGGAATTATGGAAAATTATGGCCGAATCTCAGTTTCGAGTTGCCTACATATCTCGGGTTGCACGAGAATCAGGTCATGTGTAGTTCGAAAGTTTTTGTGGATTCACAATCTTGCAGGGGGTTGTAGACAAGTGACGCGAACGTTCAAGAATGGAACATACGCTTATAGCCTCCTAATTATGAATGTGGCGCGCAACACACTTTCAAGTAGGACTCTACTAGGCACGATGTGAATTCTTCAAAGATGCCCCAGTGTTGAGTTATGGAGACACTGGGGGTGTAGAAAGGAATATGAGATTGTGAAAAGAGTAGATTGAGTAGAGTTTTAGCGGAGGATGTGAAAGAGAATTTAACCTACGTATCACGTGTTTGTGGACATAGGCGGAATCGAGTTCGAGAGTAGATCCGTGACCTTTGCTTGTGAGTTTGGTATTCCTCTTCAGCAAATTTTCCCCAGTTCACTGCGTAAGATAAAGTTCCACGTTGTGTTGCGTCCCTGCAGGTTGTATTTTCTGCCAAAACTGAAATTCATGTCAAAATTAGTAATAACGTTGAGAGTGTAAAATTATAAAGAGTGTAAAATGATAATAAATATGAGTGTGGGAATGAAAATGAAGCCGTGTGGCCAATGTTGTCTCTGGTTGTCTTCATGGACTTGAATGAATGCGTGATGCGTATGTTGAGGATGTGATAATATCTCTAGTTGCATTTGAAGATGATAGTGATAAGGTCTCCGGCTGTCTTCCGGGACTCGATGATAAATGATATCTGCGAATTTTAAGGTAAATTCATTAAAGCGGTAAGGTAGATGATGAAATAAAGGAATGAAGTAAGGAGAAAAATAAGTGTGTAGCCGTTTGGCTTATGCAAGTGAGGCCGTGTAGCCGGGTGATGTCTCCGATGGTTGTCGGGACTCAATGATATGCTGATGAGGTTGTATAGCCAAACGATGTCTCCGGTTGTCTTCGGAGGCTCAATGATAATTCCTGTAAAGTTCAGGGTAAAATTGTTAAAGTTGGTAAAGTAAATGATAAAGTAGAGAGTAAAGTCAAAGTGTAGCCGTCTGGCTTATGCGTATGAGGCTGTGTGGCCATGCGATGTCTCTGGTTGTCTTCAGAGATTTGATGATGATTCCCGTAAAGTCCAGGATAAAGTTGTAAAGTGGATGATGTCTCCGGTTGTCTTCGGAGGCTCCAATGATAATCCCTGTAAAGTTCAGGGTAAAGTCGTTAAAGTTGGTAAAGTGAATGATAAAGTAGAGAGTAAAGTCAAAGTGTAGCCGTCTGGCTTATGCGTATGAGGCCGTGTGGCCATGCGATGTCTCTGGTTGTCTTCAGAGATTTGATGATGATTCCCGTAGAGTCCAGGATAAAGTTGTAAAGTGGATGATGTCTCCGGTTGTCTTCGGAGGCTCCAATGATAATTCCTGTAAAGTTCAGGGTAAAGTCGTTAAAGTTGGTAAAGTGAATGATAAAGTAGAGAGTAAAGTCATAGTGTAGCCGTCTGGCTTATGCATATGAGGCTGTATAGCCGAATGACGCCCCCGGTTGTCTTCGGGGACTTGATGCTATGTCTCCGGTTGTCTTCGGGGACTTGATGTTGTGTCTCCGGTTGTCTTCGGGGACTCAATGATAATTCCTGTAAAGTTCAGGGTAAAGTTGTTAAAGTTGGTAGAATAAATGATAAAATAGAGGGTAAAGTCATAGTGTAGCCGTCTGGCTTATGCATGTGAGGTTGTATAGCCGAATGATGCCCCCGGTTGTCTTCGGAGACTTGATGCTAATCCCTGCAAAGTTCAGGATAAAGCCGTTAAAGTTGGTAAAGTAAATGATGAAGTAATGGATAAAGTAGGGGTAAAGTAAGAGTGTAGCCGTCTGGCTTATGCATATGAGGCTGTATAGCCGAATGATTCCCCCGGTTGTCTTCGGAGACTTAATGATAATCCCTGCAGAGTTCAGGATAAAGTCGTTAAAGTCGGTAAAGTAAATGATAAAGTAATTGGTAAAGTAAAGTGATGGTGTAGCCGTTTAGCTAATGCGGAAGAGGCTGAATAGCCAAATGATGCCTCCGGTTGTCTGCGGAGATTAATGTTGATTCCTGTAAAGTTCAGGGTAAAGTGGTTAAAGTAGGTAAAGTAAATAATAAATAACTGACAAAGTATGGAGTAAAGTGATAGCATAGCCGTTTGGCTGATGATGTTGACGGTATCGTGACAGGCCAAACTAATGACACGTAATCTTGATTTAATTCGTCTTCAATCTCGACAACCTGCAAAATAGGTATATTTATTAATAAAGTCATAAAGTTATTGTGATAAAAATAAAATTAAAGATAAAGTTAGAAATAAAGCCGTTTGGCTTTTGAGGGAGGCCATAATGAGCCAAATGATGCTTTTGGCCTTGATTGATAGACTTGACTTTTGATCTCGCGATTTTAGGTTCCTGCACTCAAAGAAAAATTCTTAGTTTGGGAGGGGGAAGTTGATTCGTGTTGACTCAAAGCTTGACGTTGTTGGCGCTCCATTTGTCTTGTTTGTTTGGATCTTGTGATCTCCGTTCAAGCCTCGGTCGATGAACAGTGGTGAAATAATTGAAAGAAAGTATTTCATTTGAAAGGTAGGTATGTAAGTATATGTATAAGGAAATATAACTATACGTATATAAGTTGTGAAATATGTATATGTAAACGTATATATGTAAGGAAAGATATATATATGTAAATGTACATATATGTAAGTTGTAAAATATTCTGCCAACTTCGGATTGTGACACTTCTAAAGTAATTGGTCTATAATAACTTCATGTCTGGTGGCCTCCATATTGTCGATGTCCAACCGTTCTTTCGTCTATATTTTCCAAAATATGCCCCAGTTTTGGGTTCAGAAAGGGTATGCTAAACTTATGTTGTGGTGTGACCGAACCTTATATAGGTTGCCTACGTATCCCTCCAAGGGAATCAGGTCAGAACGTAGTTCGTAAGGTATATAAGAATGGTTTAAAATTTTCTAATAAGGGACCGAACCCGATCTGGATTGCCTACGTATCCCGCCATGGGAATCAGGTCAGCGTAGTTCTGTTATATCTAGGGTAAAGGGTTTGTTGGATTTTATCTAGGGGTGACGGGTCTGTATGTTGATAGTCTTTGTGTAAGGATTTTTTTTTTAATTTTCTGTTATAGCGCAACCGAACCCTATGTGGGCTGCCTACGTATCTCACCATGAGAATCAGGTCAGAACGTAGTTCGTATGCATAAGATATTTTGGACTTTTGTTCTAAATGCAACCGAACCCTATGTGGGCTGCCTACGTATCACCCATGGGAATCAGGTCAGCGTAGTTCGTATATAAATGGTAAAAGGTTGCAAACTAGGTTGTCTAACCTAATGTCGTACTTTGATTTCTTCTTGAATTGCTAGCTTTTAGGCTTATGTTATCACCTATCGGCTATTTCAATTCTTGTGAGTGGAATCTTGTCTTGTCCCCCTAGTTTCTTTGTTACTCTCTCGGAATGTGTGTTGTCTATTCGTACATTTCATGTCACAATCGTAGAGTTGACAGTTTTGATAAATAAAGTAGAAAATAGATGATTAAGAAAAATCAGAAATGCATTCATAGTTTTGCAATTCAAGCTTCCACAAGGTGAAGCAAAACAAACAAAATTTTGAGTACGGTTCAAGCATCAATAAAAGAAAACAAGTTCACTACATGTTCATGCTACCAAGGCTCCCGACGGATCGAGGACGGAGTACAAGTCCAATTCTTCAGAGTCTTTCCTGGTTCGGCGCCCCATATTGTCAGTGCCTTGGTGTTGCGAGTAGTTGTATTGGATTGTTCCCACGAGAGCGACAAAGTTGTTGATCTGACTCTTTCCGCACTGGACTCCTCTAAATCTTGGTATTTCCGTGAGCAGGCAAAGGATTGTTGACCACATTGGGCTTAGCTTCAGCGAGCTGAATTACTCTTTCCTTAATCAGGGCTTCGATTTTGTTTTTAAGCCCATAGCAATCTTCAGTGGCGTGCCCAACAACTCCAGAGTGGTATGCGCAGCTTTTGGAACCATCAAACCATTTTGGGATAGGCTCGGGAATTTTTCCTTCAATCGGTTGTATTATGCCTGCTGCTTTCATTCTTTCGAACAATTGAGCCAAGGGTTCAGCGATCTGAGTGTAATTGCGGGTGTTTTTGGTGTCAGGGTTTGGACGAGCTCTAGGTATAGTATGTGGTCGATTTTGGTAAGTTGGAGCTTGGTTGGGTTGATACGGGCGTGGGTTTTGATGCGGAGGTGCTCGGGGTTGGTAGTAGTTTGCTTGGGTGTTGTAAACGGGGTAAGGAGGTAGTGGAGCTTGGTAGGGTTCAGGGTAGTGGTAAGGGTGGAAAGTTTGTTGTGGGTGGTTAAAGTATGGAATGGCTTGGCTCGGCTCATGTCCTTGAGCGTTCATGACTGCAGCGACATCTTCCTTCTTCTTTTTAATCCCGTTGATAGAACCAGATTGTATAGCTTTGTTCATTGCTTGTAAAGCAATAAGATCCTGAATTTTCCCCGATTTGATTCCTTCTTCCAGTGCTTCTCCCATTCGAACAACTTCTGTGAATTTTTGTCCCATCATACCTATCATTTTCTCGTAAAATATGCCAGCCTGGCATTCAATGAAGGTAGCAGTCATTTCCCTATCATTCATCGGAGGTTGAACCCTGGCTGCTTCTGACCTCCAACGTAACGCATATTCGCGGAACGTCTCAGTTGACTTCCTGGTTAACTTAGTCATGTAAACTCTATCTGGTGTGATATCGGTGTTAAAACTGAACCTGTCCATAAAGTCTTGCGCCATGTCACTCCAACCACGCCATTTACGGACATCCTGTTGTGTATACCAAGTAAGTGCTTCGCCAGATAAGCTTCTTATGAAGAGCTTCATCCTTATGCTCTGGTCTCTACCCACTCCAACCAGTTTGTCACAATAAGCCCTTAAGTGTGTATGAGGGTCGCCTGTTCCATTGAATGTATCAAATTTTGGCGGTTTGTAGCCTACGGGTAAATCGACGTCAGGTTGGACACAGAGATCTTCATATTCTACACTCTTAGTTCCCCTAGCAACTTGAAGGTTTCTCATTGCTTCTTTGAGACTGTGGATCTCTTTTAGCAACATGTTATCTGCCCCTGCCTTTGCATCCTTTTCCATTTCTTCGTACTGATCTACTTCGGGTTGGAACCTGACCGTTACTGGATTGGTAAAGGCTTGTGTTTCTGTGGCGTATACTGGAGGAACATATTGTGCATTAGGGGTGGCAAAGTGTGCCCCGTGTATATGCTGGGTTGGATAAGTTTGGGCGATGGGGGTGTTCTGGACCGGTGGTGGTGTGTTATAAGTAGTGTTTATAGGTGGTTGATTTGGTGGGTTTAGATGAATGGTTGTGGGTAGTGGATTGGTGTTGGTGGGTAAAGGAGCATAGGGAGTGCGAACTGGCGATTGACTTGGGGGGTTGACGGGTGGGTGGTGGATTATGAGTAGCATAGGTAGCGTAGGTGGGTGGTTGATTTTGTGGAAGAGTATAGGCGGATGATGGATTTGGTGGATTTGCGGGGGTGATCGGAGGTAAGTTGTTGTTAGTAGGTGCATTGTTTTGGGGAGGAAAATGCTCAGGAACTGGGGATTCGAGTGATGGGAAACGAGGTGGTTCTGGTGCAGTATTGCTAGGTTCAGAAGGTGAATTTTGGAGTGTGATGGATAAATTGGTCAAGTCCCTAACCCGATTTAGTTCTCCACGTAGATTCTCAATTTCTTGAGTCAGGCGGGCGATATGTTCATCCCGTTGAATAGCAGTTCCATGTTCGGAAGTTTCAGGCGGATTGCTAGCGATCACGAGGTTTTCTACACCAGTTGGAACAGATGCGGCCGGATCAGACATAGTAATTTCATTTCCTTGGACAGCCCAACTACGTTCAGGTAACGATGACGTCTTTGACCTCGTGATGTAAGGATGGTCGGCCATCGAGCGTCAACACGAATCAACTCTCTGTTCGGGAATAATATAAAATAGACATACAGTATAAACGATGTTAATCTCATGAACATATCTAGGTAAAGTCATGGTCACGTAAAGTCGAGTAAGGCATGTAGCGAATAATTTATCAAGTAGAGTCAAATAAGTTATCAAACAAATGTAAACGATTATATCAAAACAACTAGCACGTCCTAATATGCATGTGACCTCTTTGCGCCAGAGGTGGGCCTAACGTTGTTTAAAGGATAAAATGTGCCATAATATGTCATCCCGTTGCTTTGATTATTTAAACAAATTCTATTTCCCCAACAATAAAGTACAAAAGTAATGTAACGTTTATTACATGTCAAATGAATACAACATAAAGTGTTTCCTAATCTAAATTAAGTGAATACAATTTCCTATGTCTAAATCTCAGCCCCGCTTTTGTGATGTCATTGATCTTCGTCATTTGTTGTACTCCAATGCAAATGCATACCTGTCATAGAAATGTTATTCATTCCCTCCTTTCCTAAAGTTTAATTAATTAGAGCGAATAGTCAATATTTAGGCACAGTTATCCTTCAAACATGCATATAAAGTATGATTGGTATCACTCGGGGTCGTGAACCCGCTTGGACGTTTGGGTAAAGTCATCTAATGGATTTAATACACCAAGGGTATTAAACCTCCTAGGTCATGAAATGTATGCTCTTAATAAAGGGTGTTGGTTTAGCTCTATCTTAGGCTGACTAAGAGTTGGCTTCCTATGACACAAGGTTCTCCCAAGCGGACAACTTGGGAGTGGAAAGTCTGTGGCCGTCGACTGCACCGCCGATCGACTAAATCCACAAGATCGATCCAACTAAAAGGTAATTTAATAGTGAACGGGCGCGAACCGCGAAGCCGTTTTAAGTGTGTGAATATGTGTGAGTTTTCCAGGAGTGAAAGAAATTTGAACGGAATGACAGTTTATCAAAGCAGTAACACATAAACAGTTTATATCAAACAAACAATTAATAGCAGATAAACAGTTATAACACGTGAAAATAGTTTAAGAAAATAAAGTTAGCACACAAATCCTAATTAAATATAAATCCGTTATGGTTAGAACCTAAGTGATTCCCCAGCGGAGTCGCCAAGCTGTCACACCCCATTTTTACCCCGGAGAGTTAAAATTTAGAGTATGACGTATTGGAGATTCCTATGTTTTTTTGTTTTGTTTAATTTAAGGAGTCGCCACCTAATTATTTACGGTGAATTAGGACACCTAAAGTTCATTAAAGTTGTGTCTAAAGTTAACTCTGTTAAAATCTGCGAAACTTAAGATTCTAGGTAAGGGTTCAATTAGTCTAAAGGGAAGGTATTAGGCATCCTTTAAGACCCATTAACAATGGTTAACCGACCGGACTAAAATTTAATTAGGCTGAGTGTAAATTGTAAAAATTATGTATTAACCTATAGGTAGTCAAACTAGGAAAAGTGGGAATTGGCGTTTAAAAGTGAAAAGCAAGGACTAAAATGTCTTGTGAGGTTTTAGCTTCTTGTTGATAAAACTTCTTTCTTCATTGGGTATGATAATCTTTCTAGTCCCTCACAAATAACGTTAATTTTAAAACATAAAGGGAATTAAATTCTAGATACCCTACGATTGTTTCAAATACAGCTCCTTTAGAACTAAAGATGGAATTGGTTTGTTTCCACACTATGATAAGGTTAAGTGACTTTTTTTTTTTGCTAGTCTTGGCCCAAACGATCAAACAGAAGACAAATACCCCAAGCATTAAAAAAAAAAGAACTACCAATGACAGACAAACGTTCATAATGAACAGGCAAACATGACATTCACATGATAAGCAACAAAAGGGGATTGTGACAGAATGCTCTATCCTCGCCCTCTTCATTTCTGTCCGGGTGTGAGGAACCAGTGAAGGCTATATGTGGTCCTGATTCTAGCGGCTACGGATATTGAGTCTCGGCGCGAGACTGCTTGCGGCGATGAGAGTCCTTTACAAAGACCCCATTTCGCTCCCGAAGAGGATACATGCGAGAAAGAGGAAAAGATGAAGATTAGCATACAATTCAATTATAAACGAAATAAGCACATTCATATATGTGGCATTACAGCACACAACCAATTGATCAATGAAAACTCTCAAATAATTTGAATACAATGTCCTCTCCATCGAGTCGAATATCCAAAAGAACAGAATATCAAGCACACAACTAGGGTTAAAACATGATATCAGAATATCAAGCATATACTGGAGGCTAACCATTTAGAAGATTTTCATATAAATATCCCAAGTTCATTCATGAGACAGAGAATAAAAAAGGGGATATCATTTTGTTCAAATAACACATTGCTTGAGAATCCTAAAGGGCATGATATCTTTTGTTATACAGATTCAGCAGAATAGTCTACATTATACATAACGGTGAAGTAGTTTTCTCGTAAAAATGTTAACGACACGCTACATACAACACATTTTCCATAAGTTATAAGTATTCTTTAGACAAGTAAAAGAACAAAAAAAAAGTACTAATGTGTATCTTAATATGGACAGGAAACACACATAGAAGATCATTTTTTAACTGGAAAGAAAAAAAAATAGTTCATGCTTGCACATAAGCGGTGAAACAGAGATGAAGAGGGGAATTACAGGACATCACACTGTGCATAAATCATTTGCAAATCTCATTTTAATATGAGATTTCGCAGCTCTTTTTTAAATCTTAATTCTCAAACCTATAGGATTAGTCCAAGAAAAGCACTGAACAACTTCATAAATAAGTCCAAACATCAGACCACCCAAATTAAGCATAGACATTTGAATGTGTTACCAACAACAAGAATCAGAAACTTACAGCTTTGAACAGACGATTGAAACACGAAATCGACACTAAATACTTGAAACATCAAACCTCAGAATTTCAACAGATTCATCAGAGCAAACAAAACCAGAATGCAATAATATAAATAAAAATGGATCTAGATCCATATAGGAGAAGCTGTTTTAGGCTGACAGAATATAAGTGGAGTTTTAATGAACAAATTTTCACATACCCTGTATACAAGGCAACATACACCAAAATATATTCAGCATTGCACATACCTGTATATCCTATGTATAAGTTTTATAGTATCTTTGTAAGACAATACATTGAAGAGGGCAGACTTTTACCAGCATTATTGTTCCATTATTAATCTTTCCAACTTCACATTTAACTCAGTCATTTCATTCATATTCTTAGATGATTGAATGGGGAGGGAACATCCTTGAAGGGAATCTCAACCTACAAACTCATGTTTAATGTATACACTGTCTAGAACTACCAGAGGTTTGACCTATATACCAGGTGTACAAAGCCTGTTACCAATTCCTAGTTCATTTTATTCAGTTGATCATTAAGAAAACAGCACAAATTTTCATTTGTTGGCTCTCATTTTAATCTTAGGACCTCAGGCTCTAACTGGTAGGCTAACACATCTTTTAAGATGGGGCACAGTTAAATTATCATGTATACACTAGTATTCAAACAAAGTTAAGTAATAATATCATTCGAGAATACTTGAACTGTTATGATTTCAGTTTCTGTAACTAAATGCCCTTTTCCTAATAAGGTAAGAAACTAAACAATGTTTCAATGTCAACTAGGAGATGTTCAAATATGGTCACATTCATTCCCACAAATTATCCCTTTACATCTGATACTCAAACAGACACACATCAACACACATTAAGGCTTAGATAACCAATTAATTTATATGCTAAACATATATAGACCTATACAAGCCGAATCCTAGCAGGAACTGGCACAGTCATCTATTAATATTAATGAAATATTAAACCAAACCAACAGCTACCTATCGAACCAATGAAAACACTTCAACATATGAGACAGGCAGGAAAGTATTTAAGCTACTAATAAACAGATAATGAAGAGAGATTTACTGACCTTTTGTGGGTACAGTGAAGTGGGTCTCGAGATCTCGAATCTACCTCGACTCCAAAGTGAAAGCCGAATTTATAAAAGATGAATAATTTAACACTTCAAATGAGTGTTTTCCGATGTAGTGATAGCAATATGAATATTTCAAGAGGGATTAAGGTGGCTGAATCAAACTCTCACAAAACAGAATCCGAATAAACCCAGATTTAGAATAATAACGAAAATATAAAAAGTGTCGGATCCCCCCAAAATCCCAAAGATCCCCCCTTTCAAGAATCAATTTACATAGATTTATAGGGTTTTGTTTTGGTTTAAGAGAAGAGAGAGAGGAGCGTATGAGACAAGGATGAGTGGGTGACAGAGGCGCGGAGATGAGGGGACAAGGGAGTGTGGATGTGCAGAAGAGTGGGGGGAACGTGGGGCGTGCGGGTGAGAGATGGAGAAGATGACAAAGAAGAGGGAAAAGAAAGAGAAAGAGGAGGGAGATGGAAGGGGGCGGCTGAAGATGGGAATGGAGGCGATGAGGCGGAAATGAAGGAGAGAAAAAGGGAAAAGAAAAGAAGAGGAAAAGAAAGAGGCGGAAATGAAGGGGAAACCCTTTTAGGGTTTCCCTTAATTTGCTGAAAAAAATGAATTGGACCCGGTCCATTTGTGGACCGGGTCAAATTTAGACTGGATATTTAAAAGAATGGACTAGTAAATTAAACATGGATTGATCTAAAAAATTGAGATAAAATATGGTCTAGTCCAAAAATATTAGGAATTAATCGGACTTTGATTTGGGGGCCGGTAAGTCAAAATACGGACTGAGTGCAAATAATAGTTTGGCTTCTAAATTTGAATAAGAGACACATTTTGATTAACGATGTACTAAGGGTGCCAGAATATCACCTAATACGAAATATGTAATTATAAAAATACCCGGGTAAAAAATTATATGATGTTGCAAATGACCGTGCAATAATATTTAATAACAAACGCTATCATTTAAATGTGCTAAATAAATGCGATGTGTGTGAGGAAGTTAGTAGAAATGTCGAGAAATGCAAGTTTCAATAATACTAAATAATAGTAGCAAATAAATAGCGGTAGTAATACTGCTAAATAACAATGATAATGGTAATAATGATAATGTTGATGATAATGGTGATAATAAATATAATAATAATGGTAAATAACAAACATTGATAATTAAAAAATGATAATAAATTAATAATAATAACAATAATGGGGTAATAATAAAATAATAATGATAATAATAATAAGAAATAATAATTATGATAATAATAATAATAAATAACAATTATTGATAAAATAATGATAATAATTAATAATAAAAATAACGATGATAATGATGATTAATAATTGATAACAAATAACGCTGATAATAATGATTAGTAATTAATAATAATAATGATAATGATAATGATAATGGAAATAACAAGAAATAATAATTAATGACAATTAATAATTTAAGAATAATAATAATAATAATAACAATAATAATAATAATGATAATAATAAACTGCAGAAGAATAAATAAAACGTGGGTGTTAATAAAAGACTAATAATTATAGTAAAACTTAAATGCATATTTTTTTAATTTCTCGAAATACCAGAAGTATAAATAGGTATTTCGGAGGAGATGCGGGACAAAATTGGGTGTCAACAGATGCCCCTCTTCGACCGGAGGTGATGTAAGAATCTTCGGGCGAAGAAGTTGACGTAGTAGCCAATTTTGTTTGGACTGACGAGTATGAGTTTGTAAGAAAGTATGATTTAGGAAAATTGATGGGAAATGTTATGAGGGCCGAAGGAATTATGGAAAATTATGGCCGAATCTCAGTTTCGAGTTGCCTACATATCTCGGGTTGCACGAGAATCAGGTCATGTGTAGTTCGAAAGTTTTTGTGGATTCACAATCTTGCAGGGGGTTGTAGACAAGTGACGCGAACGTTCAAGAATGGAACATACGCTTATAGCCTCCTAATTATGAATGTGGCGCGCAACACACTTTCAAGTAGGACTCTACTAGGCACGATGTGAATTCTTCAAAGATGCCCCAGTGTTGAGTTATGGAGACACTGGGGGTGTAGAAAGGAATATGAGATTGTGAAAAGAGTAGATTGAGTAGAGTTTTAGCGGAGGATGTGAAAGAGAATTTAACCTACGTATCACGTGTTTGTGGACATAGGCGGAATCGAGTTCGAGAGTAGATCCGTGACCTTTGCTTGTGAGTTTGGTATTCCTCTTCAGCAAATTTTCCCCAGTTCACTGCGTAAGATAAAGTTCCACGTTGTGTTGCGTCCCTGCAGGTTGTATTTTCTGCCAAAACTGAAATTCATGTCAAAATTAGTAATAACGTTGAGAGTGTAAAATTATAAAGAGTGTAAAATGATAATAAATATGAGTGTGGGAATGAAAATGAAGCCGTGTGGCCAATGTTGTCTCTGGTTGTCTTCATGGACTTGAATGAATGCGTGATGCGTATGTTGAGGATGTGATAATATCTCTAGTTGCATTTGAAGATGATAGTGATAAGGTCTCCGGCTGTCTTCCGGGACTCGATGATAAATGATATCTGCGAATTTTAAGGTAAATTCATTAAAGCGGTAAGGTAGATGATGAAATAAAGGAATGAAGTAAGGAGAAAAATAAGTGTGTAGCCGTTTGGCTTATGCAAGTGAGGCCGTGTAGCCGGGTGATGTCTCCGATGGTTGTCGGGACTCAATGATATGCTGATGAGGTTGTATAGCCAAACGATGTCTCCGGTTGTCTTCGGAGGCTCAATGATAATTCCTGTAAAGTTCAGGGTAAAATTGTTAAAGTTGGTAAAGTAAATGATAAAGTAGAGAGTAAAGTCAAAGTGTAGCCGTCTGGCTTATGCGTATGAGGCTGTGTGGCCATGCGATGTCTCTGGTTGTCTTCAGAGATTTGATGATGATTCCCGTAAAGTCCAGGATAAAGTTGTAAAGTGGATGATGTCTCCGGTTGTCTTCGGAGGCTCCAATGATAATCCCTGTAAAGTTCAGGGTAAAGTCGTTAAAGTTGGTAAAGTGAATGATAAAGTAGAGAGTAAAGTCAAAGTGTAGCCGTCTGGCTTATGCGTATGAGGCCGTGTGGCCATGCGATGTCTCTGGTTGTCTTCAGAGATTTGATGATGATTCCCGTAGAGTCCAGGATAAAGTTGTAAAGTGGATGATGTCTCCGGTTGTCTTCGGAGGCTCCAATGATAATTCCTGTAAAGTTCAGGGTAAAGTCGTTAAAGTTGGTAAAGTGAATGATAAAGTAGAGAGTAAAGTCATAGTGTAGCCGTCTGGCTTATGCATATGAGGCTGTATAGCCGAATGACGCCCCCGGTTGTCTTCGGGGACTTGATGCTATGTCTCCGGTTGTCTTCGGGGACTTGATGTTGTGTCTCCGGTTGTCTTCGGGGACTCAATGATAATTCCTGTAAAGTTCAGGGTAAAGTTGTTAAAGTTGGTAGAATAAATGATAAAATAGAGGGTAAAGTCATAGTGTAGCCGTCTGGCTTATGCATGTGAGGCTGTATAGCCGAATGATGCCCCCGGTTGTCTTCGGAGACTTGATGCTAATCCCTGCAAAGTTCAGGATAAAGCCGTTAAAGTTGGTAAAGTAAATGATGAAGTAATGGATAAAGTAGGGGTAAAGTAAGAGTGTAGCCGTCTGGCTTATGCATATGAGGCTGTATAGCCGAATGATTCCCCCGGTTGTCTTCGGAGACTTAATGATAATCCCTGCAGAGTTCAGGATAAAGTCGTTAAAGTCGGTAAAGTAAATGATAAAGTAATTGGTAAAGTAAAGTGATGGTGTAGCCGTTTAGCTAATGCGGAAGAGGCTGAATAGCCAAATGATGCCTCCGGTTGTCTGCGGAGATTAATGTTGATTCCTGTAAAGTTCAGGGTAAAGTGGTTAAAGTAGGTAAAGTAAATAATAAATAACTGACAAAGTATGGAGTAAAGTGATAGCATAGCCGTTTGGCTGATGATGTTGACGGTATCGTGACAGGCCAAACTAATGACACGTAATCTTGATTTAATTCGTCTTCAATCTCGACAACCTGCAAAATAGGTATATTTATTAATAAAGTCATAAAGTTATTGTGATAAAAATAAAATTAAAGATAAAGTTAGAAATAAAGCCGTTTGGCTTTTGAGGGAGGCCATAATGAGCCAAATGATGCTTTTGGCCTTGATTGATAGACTTGACTTTTGATCTCGCGATTTTAGGTTCCTGCACTCAAAGAAAAATTCTTAGTTTGGGAGGGGGAAGTTGATTCGTGTTGACTCGAAGCTTGACGTTGTTGGCGCTCCATTTGTCTTGTTTGTTTGGATCTTGTGATCTCCGTTCAAGCCTCGGTCGATGAACAGTGGTGAAATAATTGAAAGAAAGTATTTCATTTGAAAGGTAGGTATGTAAGTATATGTATAAGGAAATATAACTATACGTATATAAGTTGTGAAATATGTATATGTAAACGTATATATGTAAGGAAAGATATATATATGTAAATGTACATATATGTAAGTTGTAAAATATTCTGCCAACTTCGGATTGTGACACTTCTAAAGTAATTGGTCTATAATAACTTCATGTCTGGTGGCCTCCATATTGTCGATGTCCAACCGTTCTTTCGTCTATATTTTCCAAAATATGCCCCAGTTTTGGGTTCAGAAAGGGTATGCTAAACTTATGTTGTGGTGTGACCGAACCTTATATAGGTTGCCTACGTATCCCTCCAAGGGAATCAGGTCAGAACGTAGTTCGTAAGGTATATAAGAATGGTTTAAAATTTTCTAATAAGGGACCGAACCCGATCTGGATTGCCTACGTATCCCGCCATGGGAATCAGGTCAGCGTAGTTCTGTTATATCTAGGGTAAAGGGTTTGTTGGATTTTATCTAGGGGTGACGGGTCTGTATGTTGATAGTCTTTGTGTAAGGATTTTTTTTTTAATTTTCTGTTATAGCGCAACCGAACCCTATGTGGGCTGCCTACGTATCTCACCATGAGAATCAGGTCAGAACGTAGTTCGTATGCATAAGATATTTTGGACTTTTGTTCTAAATGCAACCGAACCCTATGTGGGCTGCCTACGTATCACCCATGGGAATCAGGTCAGCGTAGTTCGTATATAAATGGTAAAAGGTTGCAAACTAGGTTGTCTAACCTAATGTCGTACTTTGATTTCTTCTTGAATTGCTAGCTTTTAGGCTTATGTTATCACCTATCGGCTATTTCAATTCTTGTGAGTGGAATCTTGTCTTGTCCCCCTAGTTTCTTTGTTACTCTCTCGGAATGTGTGTTGTCTATTCGTACATTTCATGTCACAATCGTAGAGTTGACAGTTTTGATAAATAAAGTAGAAAATAGATGATTAAGAAAAATCAGAAATGCATTCATAGTTTTGCAATTCAAGCTTCCACAAGGTGAAGCAAAACAAACAAAATTTTGAGTACGGTTCAAGCATCAATAAAAGAAAACAAGTTCACTACATGTTCATGCTACCAAGGCTCCCGACGGATCGAGGACGGAGTACAAGTCCAATTCTTCAGAGTCTTTCCTGGTTCGGCGCCCCATATTGTCAGTGCCTTGGTGTTGCGAGTAGTTGTATTGGATTGTTCCCACGAGAGCGACAAAGTTGTTGATCTGACTCTTTCCGCACTGGACTCCTCTAAATCTTGGTATTTCCGTGAGCAGGCAAAGGATTGTTGACCACATTGGGCTTAGCTTCAGCGAGCTGAATTACTCTTTCCTTAATCAGGGCTTCGATTTTGTTTTTAAGCCCATAGCAATCTTCAGTGGCGTGCCCAACAACTCCAGAGTGGTATGCGCAGCTTTTGGAACCATCAAACCATTTTGGGATAGGCTCGGGAATTTTTCCTTCAATCGGTTGTATTATGCCTGCTGCTTTCATTCTTTCGAACAATTGAGCCAAGGGTTCAGCGATCTGAGTGTAATTGCGGGTGTTTTTGGTGTCAGGGTTTGGACGAGCTCTAGGTATAGTATGTGGTCGATTTTGGTAAGTTGGAGCTTGGTTGGGTTGATACGGGCGTGGGTTTTGATGCGGAGGTGCTCGGGGTTGGTAGTAGTTTGCTTGGGTGTTGTAAACGGGGTAAGGAGGTAGTGGAGCTTGGTAGGGTTCAGGGTAGTGGTAAGGGTGGAAAGTTTGTTGTGGGTGGTTAAAGTATGGAATGGCTTGGCTCGGCTCATGTCCTTGAGCGTTCATGACTGCAGCGACATCTTCCTTCTTCTTTTTAATCCCGTTGATAGAACCAGATTGTATAGCTTTGTTCATTGCTTGTAAAGCAATAAGATCCTGAATTTTCCCCGATTTGATTCCTTCTTCCAGTGCTTCTCCCATTCGAACAACTTCTGTGAATTTTTGTCCCATCATACCTATCATTTTCTCGTAAAATATGCCAGCCTGGCATTCAATGAAGGTAGCAGTCATTTCCCTATCATTCATCGGAGGTTGAACCCTGGCTGCTTCTGACCTCCAACGTAACGCATATTCGCGGAACGTCTCAGTTGACTTCCTGGTTAACTTAGTCATGTAAACTCTATCTGGTGTGATATCGGTGTTAAAACTGAACCTGTCCATAAAGTCTTGCGCCATGTCACTCCAACCACGCCATTTACGGACATCCTGTTGTGTATACCAAGTAAGTGCTTCGCCAGATAAGCTTCTTATGAAGAGCTTCATCCTTATGCTCTGGTCTCTACCCACTCCAACCAGTTTGTCACAATAAGCCCTTAAGTGTGTATGAGGGTCGCCTGTTCCATTGAATGTATCAAATTTTGGCGGTTTGTAGCCTACGGGTAAATCGACGTCAGGTTGGACACAGAGATCTTCATATTCTACACTCTTAGTTCCCCTAGCAACTTGAAGGTTTCTCATTGCTTCTTTGAGACTGTGGATCTCTTTTAGCAACATGTTATCTGCCCCTGCCTTTGCATCCTTTTCCATTTCTTCGTACTGATCTACTTCGGGTTGGAACCTGACCGTTACTGGATTGGTAAAGGCTTGTGTTTCTGTGGCGTATACTGGAGGAACATATTGTGCATTAGGGGTGGCAAAGTGTGCCCCGTGTATATGCTGGGTTGGATAAGTTTGGGCGATGGGGGTGTTCTGGACCGGTGGTGGTGTGTTATAAGTAGTGTTTATAGGTGGTTGATTTGGTGGGTTTAGATGAATGGTTGTGGGTAGTGGATTGGTGTTGGTGGGTAAAGGAGCATAGGGAGTGCGAACTGGCGATTGACTTGGGGGGTTGACGGGTGGTGGATTATGAGTAGCATAGGTAGCGTAGGTGGGTGGTTGATTTTGTGGAAGAGTATAGGCGGATGATGGATTTGGTGGATTTGCGGGGGTGATCGGAGGTAAGTTGTTGTTAGTAGGTGCATTGTTTTGGGGAGGAAAATGCTCAGGAACTGGGGATTCGAGTGATGGGAAACGAGGTGGTTCTGGTGCAGTATTGCTAGGTTCAGAAGGTGAATTTTGGAGTGTGATGGATAAATTGGTCAAGTCCCTAACCCGATTTAGTTCTCCACGTAGATTCTCAATTTCTTGAGTCAGGCGGGCGATATGTTCATCCCGTTGAATAGCAGTTCCATGTTCGGAAGTTTCAGGCGGATTGCTAGCGATCACGAGGTTTTCTACACCAGTTGGAACAGATGCGGCCGGATCAGACATAGTAATTTCATTTCCTTGGACAGCCCAACTACGTTCAGGTAACGATGACGTCTTTGACCTCGTGATGTAAGGATGGTCGGCCATCGAGCGTCAACACGAATCAACTCTCTGTTCGGGAATAATATAAAATAGACATACAGTATAAACGATGTTAATCTCATGAACATATCTAGGTAAAGTCATGGTCACGTAAAGTCGAGTAAGGCATGTAGCGAATAATTTATCAAGTAGAGTCAAATAAGTTATCAAACAAATGTAAACGATTATATCAAAACAACTAGCACGTCCTAATATGCATGTGACCTCTTTGCGCCAGAGGTGGGCCTAACGTTGTTTAAAGGATAAAATGTGCCATAATATGTCATCCCGTTGCTTTGATTATTTAAACAAATTCTATTTCCCCAACAATAAAGTACAAAAGTAATGTAACGTTTATTACATGTCAAATGAATACAACATAAAGTGTTTCCTAATCTAAATTAAGTGAATACAATTTCCTATGTCTAAATCTCAGCCCCGCTTTTGTGATGTCATTGATCTTCGTCATTTGTTGTACTCCAATGCAAATGCATACCTGTCATAGAAATGTTATTCATTCCCTCCTTTCCTAAAGTTTAATTAATTAGAGCGAATAGTCAATATTTAGGCACAGTTATCCTTCAAACATGCATATAAAGTATGATTGGTATCACTCGGGGTCGTGAACCCGCTTGGACGTTTGGGTAAAGTCATCTAATGGATTTAATACACCAAGGGTATTAAACCTCCTAGGTCATGAAATGTATGCTCTTAATAAAGGGTGTTGGTTTAGCTCTATCTTAGGCTGACTAAGAGTTGGCTTCCTATGACACAAGGTTCTCCCAAGCGGACAACTTGGGAGTGGAAAGTCTGTGGCCGTCGACTGCACCGCCGATCGACTAAATCCACAAGATCGATCCAACTAAAAGGTAATTTAATAGTGAACGGGCGCGAACCGCGAAGCCGTTTTAAGTGTGTGAATATGTGTGAGTTTTCCAGGAGTGAAAGAAATTTGAACGGAATGACAGTTTATCAAAGCAGTAACACATAAACAGTTTATATCAAACAAACAATTAATAGCAGATAAACAGTTATAACACGTGAAAATAGTTTAAGAAAATAAAGTTAGCACACAAATCCTAATTAAATATAAATCCGTTATGGTTAGAACCTAAGTGATTCCCCAGCGGAGTCGCCAAGCTGTCACACCCCATTTTTACCCCGGAGAGTTAAAATTTAGAGTATGACGTATTGGAGATTCCTATGTTTTTTTGTTTTGTTTAATTTAAGGAGTCGCCACCTAATTATTTACGGTGAATTAGGACACCTAAAGTTCATTAAAGTTGTGTCTAAAGTTAACTCTGTTAAAATCTGCGAAACTTAAGATTCTAGGTAAGGGTTCAATTAGTCTAAAGGGAAGGTATTAGGCATCCTTTAAGACCCATTAACAATGGTTAACCGACCGGACTAAAATTTAATTAGGCTGAGTGTAAATTGTAAAAATTATGTATTAACCTATAGGTAGTCAAACTAGGAAAAGTGGGAATTGGCGTTTAAAAGTGAAAAGCAAGGACTAAAATGTCTTGTGAGGTTTTAGCTTCTTGTTGATAAAACTTCTTTCTTCATTGGGTATGATAATCTTTCTAGTCCCTCACAAATAACGTTAATTTTAAAACATAAAGGGAATTAAATTCTAGATACCCTACGATTGTTTCAAATACAGCTCCTTTAGAACTAAAGATGGAATTGGTTTGTTTCCACACTATGATAAGGTTAAGTGACTTTTTTTTTTTGCTAGTCTTGGCCCAAACGATCAAACAGAAGACAAATACCCCAAGCATTAAAAAAAAAAGAACTACCAATGACAGACAAACGTTCATAATGAACAGGCAAACATGACATTCACATGATAAGCAACAAAAGGGGATTGTGACAGAATGCTCTATCCTCGCCCTCTTCATTTCTGTCCGGGTGTGAGGAACCAGTGAAGGCTATATGTGGTCCTGATTCTAGCGGCTACGGATATTGAGTCTCGGCGCGAGACTGCTTGCGGCGATGAGAGTCCTTTACAAAGACCCCATTTCGCTCCCGAAGAGGATACATGCGAGAAAGAGGAAAAGATGAAGATTAGCATACAATTCAATTATAAACGAAATAAGCACATTCATATATGTGGCATTACAGCACACAACCAATTGATCAATGAAAACTCTCAAATAATTTGAATACAATGTCCTCTCCATCGAGTCGAATATCCAAAAGAACAGAATATCAAGCACACAACTAGGGTTAAAACATGATATCAGAATATCAAGCATATACTGGAGGCTAACCATTTAGAAGATTTTCATATAAATATCCCAAGTTCATTCATGAGACAGAGAATAAAAAAGGGGATATCATTTTGTTCAAATAACACATTGCTTGAGAATCCTAAAGGGCATGATATCTTTTGTTATACAGATTCAGCAGAATAGTCTACATTATACATAACGGTGAAGTAGTTTTCTCGTAAAAATGTTAACGACACGCTACATACAACACATTTTCCATAAGTTATAAGTATTCTTTAGACAAGTAAAAGAACAAAAAAAAAGTACTAATGTGTATCTTAATATGGACAGGAAACACACATAGAAGATCATTTTTTAACTGGAAAGAAAAAAAAATAGTTCATGCTTGCACATAAGCGGTGAAACAGAGATGAAGAGGGGAATTACAGGACATCACACTGTGCATAAATCATTTGCAAATCTCATTTTAATATGAGATTTCGCAGCTCTTTTTTAAATCTTAATTCTCAAACCTATAGGATTAGTCCAAGAAAAGCACTGAACAACTTCATAAATAAGTCCAAACATCAGACCACCCAAATTAAGCATAGACATTTGAATGTGTTACCAACAACAAGAATCAGAAACTTACAGCTTTGAACAGACGATTGAAACACGAAATCGACACTAAATACTTGAAACATCAAACCTCAGAATTTCAACAGATTCATCAGAGCAAACAAAACCAGAATGCAATAATATAAATAAAAATGGATCTAGATCCATATAGGAGAAGCTGTTTTAGGCTGACAGAATATAAGTGGAGTTTTAATGAACAAATTTTCACATACCCTGTATACAAGGCAACATACACCAAAATATATTCAGCATTGCACATACCTGTATATCCTATGTATAAGTTTTATAGTATCTTTGTAAGACAATACATTGAAGAGGGCAGACTTTTACCAGCATTATTGTTCCATTATTAATCTTTCCAACTTCACATTTAACTCAGTCATTTCATTCATATTCTTAGATGATTGAATGGGGAGGGAACATCCTTGAAGGGAATCTCAACCTACAAACTCATGTTTAATGTATACACTGTCTAGAACTACCAGAGGTTTGACCTAAATACCAGGTGTACAAAGCCTGTTACCAATTCCTAGTTCATTTTATTCAGTTGATCATTAAGAAAACAGCACAAATTTTCATTTGTTGGCTCTCATTTTAATCTTAGGGCCTCAGGCTCTAACTGGTAGGCTAACACATCTTTTAAGATGGGGCACAGTTAAATTATCATGTATACACTAGTATTCAAACAAAGTTAAGTAATAATATCATTCGAGAATACTTGAACTGTTATGATTTCAGTTTCTGTAACTAAATGCCCTTTTCCTAATAAGGTAAGAAACTAAACAATGTTTCAATGTCAACTAGGAGATGTTCAAATATGGTCACATTCATTCCCACAAATTATCCCTTTACATCTGATACTCAAACAGACACACATCAACACACATTAAGGCTTAGATAACCAATTAATTTATATGCTAAACATATATAGACCTATACAAGCCGAATCCTAGCAGGAACTGGCACAGTCATCTATTAATATTAATGAAATATTAAACCAAACCAACAGCTACCTATCGAACCAATGAAAACACTTCAACATATGAGACAGGCAGGAAAGTATTTAAGCTACTAATAAACAGATAATGAAGAGAGATTTACTGACCTTTTGTGGGTACAGTGAAGTGGGTCTCGAGATCTCGAATCTACCTCGACTCCAAAGTGAAAGCCGAATTTATAAAAGATGAATAATTTAACACTTCAAATGAGTGTTTTCCGATGTAGTGATAGCAATATGAATATTTCAAGAGGGATTAAGGTGGCTGAATCAAACTCTCACAAAACAGAATCCGAATAAACCCAGATTTAGAATAATAACGAAAATATAAAAAGTGTCGGATCCCCCCAAAATCCCAAAGATCCCCCCTTTCAAGAATCAATTTACATAGATTTATAGGGTTTTGTTTTGGTTTAAGAGAAGAGAGAGAGGAGCGTATGAGACAAGGATGAGTGGGTGACAGAGGCGCGAAGATGAGGGGACAAGGGAGTGTGGATGTGCAGAAGAGTGGGGGGAACGTGGGGCGTGCGGGTGAGAGATGGAGAAGATGACAAAGAAGAGGGAAAAGAAAGAGAAAGAGGAGGGAGATGGAAGGGGGCGGCTGAAGATGGGAATGGAGGCGATGAGGCGGAAATGAAGGAGAGAAAAAGGGAAAAGAAAAGAAGAGGAAAAGAAAGAGGCGGAAATGAAGGGGAAACCCTTTTAGGGTTTCCCTTAATTTGCTGAAAAAAATGAATTGGACCCGGTCCATTTGTGGACCGGGTCAAATTTAGACTGGATATTTAAAAGAATGGACTAGTAAATTAAACATGGATTGATCTAAAAAATTGAGATAAAATATGGTCTAGTCCAAAAATATTAGGAATTAATCGGACTTTGATTTGGGGGCCGGTAAGTCAAAATACGGACTGAGTGCAAATAATAGTTTGGCTTCTAAATTTGAATAAGAGACACATTTTGATTAACGATGTACTAAGGGTGCCAGAATATCACCTAATACGAAATATGTAATTATAAAAATACCCGGGTAAAAAATTATATGATGTTGCAAATGACCGTGCAATAATATTTAATAACAAACGCTATCATTTAAATGTGCTAAATAAATGCGATGTGTGTGAGGAAGTTAGTAGAAATGTCGAGAAATGCAAGTTTCAATAATACTAAATAATAGTAGCAAATAAATAGCGGTAGTAATACTGCTAAATAACAATGATAATGGTAATAATGATAATGTTGATGATAATGGTGATAATAAATATAATAATAATGGTAAATAACAAACATTGATAATTAAAAAATGATAATAAATTATTAATAATAACAATAATGGGGTAATAATAAAATAATAATGATAATAATAATAAGAAATAATAATTATGATAATAATAATAATAAATAACAATTATTGATAAAATAATGATAATAATTAATAATAAAAATAACGATGATAATGATGATTAATAATTGATAACAAATAACGCTGATAATAATGATTAGTAATTAATAATAATAATAATGATAATGATAATGATAATGGAAATAACAAGAAATAATAATTAATGACAATTAATAATTTAAGAATAATAATAATAATAATAACAATAATAATAATAATGATAATAATAAACTGCAGAAGAATAAATAAAACGTGGGTGTTAATAAAAGACTAATAATTATAGTAAAACTTAAATGCATATTTTTTTAATTTCTCGAAATACCAGAAGTATAAATAGGTATTTCGGAGGAGATGCGGGACAAAATTGGGTGTCAACAATATGCATGAAAAATAATCATGCTGAGAAGGACTGACAAAAAAATTGTAAGTTTAAAGAGGTGCAAGCACATATGGCACAAGAGGAAGAAAATCTTCTCTAAAAGTCAAAGAGAAGGCAAAAAAATAAAAAAATTGGCAGGTTAATGAGAAAGTGCATCAACAAAATTAAAATGTTGCAGAGAAAGTCTCCAACGATTGTGAAGGTTGAAGAGAAAGTGCTTCAACAATTGAAGATTGATGAGAAATTGCACCAACAAAATTGGAATGTTGAAGAGAAATGCTCCAACGATTGTGAAGGTTGAAGAGAAAGTGCTTCAACAATTGAAAATTGATGAGAAAGTGCATCAACAAAATTGGAATGTTAGAGAGAAAGTACCCCAACGGTTGAAGGTTGAAGAGAAAGTGCTTCAATAATTACAGGTTGGTGAGAAACATCAACAAATTGGAATTGTTGGAGAGAAAGTACCCCAACGGTTGAAGGTTGAAGAGAAAGTGCTTCAATAATTGCAGGTTGGTGAGAAGCATCAACAAATTGGAATGTTGGAGAGAAAGTGTTCCAATGATTGTGAAGGCTGAAGAGAAAGTGCTTCAACAATTGAAGGTTGGTGAGAAAGTGCATCAACAAATTGGAATGTTGAAGATCTGCTTCAAAAATTGAAGTTTGAAGAGAAAGTACTTCAATAATGGAATGTTGGAGAGAAAGTGCTCTAATGATTGTGAAGGTTGGAGAGAAAGTGCTCCAACAATTGTGACGGCTGAAGAGAAAGTACTTCAACAAATTGGTAGATGGTATCTGACGGTTGAAGAAAAAGTGCTTCAACAATTGATGGGTTGGAAACAAGTGCCTCGGCAATTTGAAGATTGTGACAAGCGGATCAACAATTAGATATACAATTTTGAATTACGGGAAAATGTTGAAAATAATAATTCAAAATTGTAGGAAACCAAAGTTGGTTAAGATTTGATATTTTAATCCATGTCTAGTTAGGATTTATAATCAAATTAATATAGGAATAGGTTTTCCTGTTTTGAGTTAAAGTAAGTTTTATACTATTATAAATAGAATGCTGCTAGCTATTTTCATAACAAGAGAAAACGATAGATGTTTTGGAGATTGTAGAGAGCATTTAGAGATTCATAAAATTTATAAATAAAATAGTTTCCTTCATATTTTCACATGTTAAGCTATATCTATGCAAATTTTTTTCTTACTGATGCATTGCATAAACCTGCAAAATTCAACGCAATCTCTGTGAATGTCAAGAAAGGAGTTTAATCTCAAACGATTGAGAAGTTCTGATAATTACAGCGCAAAGATAAGAAACTATTTTTCCATCATTTTTTTATTATAATCTATGCTTTTTTGAAGTTAGATTTTAACGGATCGTTACACTGGAGGTGCTTTGGGCGATATACTAACCGACAGGTTAGCCATCAACCAGCCTTTTAACGAAAGAGTACTGCAGCTAGAGAAAGTTTTTCTATAATTTGTTAGTTCGTACAGAAATTTGATTTTTTTTTATTAAGTAAAAGAGTAATTAAGATGTTGATAGGATTAGAATGAATTTCTGGAGCTTTATATATCTTCATTGCCTGGGAGAGAAGGGTGAAAAGGTGCAGTCTCACAAGAACATTTTCACTGCTGATTTTTTCCTTTAAATCTTTGAGTATTATTTTGCCGTGAAATCTCTTTAGTCATGGAATTGAATTCGATTTGTTCATTATTGGTTCAATGGGGCTTTCACAAAAAACTTCAATGAGGTATCTTGAGAGGATAATGGATATTTTCTGAACGAATATTATATATTAGAAGTAAATTGCATTTTAATTAATGTGACATATATTTCGTAATTGATTAGTTATTCATGTGTTATTTTTGGATCAGTTAAATACAACATAAGCCAAATGATAACAATTGATAATTCAAAATTTTATGTTGTTAACACGAAAGATATTTTAAGATCTTTTGGGCCTTTTTGTTTATTGTGCTACCGTTTGTGTCATTTTTATTCTTACTAAAAATGTTGACGATGCTTTTATTTATATTTTCTGTTAATTTAATTTTGAATATTTAAGTTTCGCAAAAATAATTGAATTTATAAACTTATGTTCATAGTTTACCTTATGAAAGAATTTATAAACTTTTGTGCATAGTTTACCTTATGAAAGAAAAAATAAAGAAGATTTTAAATTTCACAAAATATACTTCGTGATTACTTTTAAATTTTGAGTGTTAAAAAGTTTAATTATAATTCTAATGATGAGTCTTTTATGACCTCACGAAGTGCGGATAAATTCACTAGTTACACTATAAAGTCATATTTTCTGTGGGATCGATCTTTCATGTTATGTTATAACATAACATGTTCTCTATAACAATTTCGTTATAAAAAGGTTTAACCGTATTTCAAAAGATTTTTTGCTTTAAAAAAAATGAGGATGATTTTTTGTGTCAATTTTATCTTTATTCTAATTACTGTGGAAAGAGATTGATAGTAAAAGTAAGAAATAATAATAAATTGTGATCAAGAATAAATAAGAATAATTAAATTAAATTATCATTTTAATTAATATTTTCTTAGGGGGCATGCAAAAATAAAAGAGACAAGTAAAAAAGGAAACGAATAGCACTATATATATTTATCAACTTTATAGATTAACTTTCTATAATATTTGTCAATGTCAATTTATTGTCCATAGTTAATTTAGATTCGAACGTTTTCTGTTCTCTTATGTCATATTGAATGCGTCGCTTAGCCTTATGTCACTGTGTAGATGTAATAATTAAACCATGCTAGACTATGAAAATAAGAAAAAGCAAAAATGCGTTTTTAATATGATAAACTGTAGTTTTAGTGCTCTTAATTAATTTAACAATCGTTGATAATCAAGTCTTGTAACTAACGCTAGCCTGGTACGTTTGTTCCATATATTGAGATAAGGATATAAGGTCTTCGATGTATAACGTATTTTATCTAGAAAGAGTCCAAATTAAAGGTACACGTATAATTTTAGTATTTGTATATTAAATATGTTGAGCGGTATCACAAGGAGCGAATTCAGAATTGATTCGCTTCACCATTCTTGGTCGCGTGCATGTTGAGGAAAAATATTGATTATGTGTGTAAATTGAAAAACATGGTAACATGGATGCAATGTATTGTGTTGGACTATATGTTTTAAGTTCCCATTTTTTGTTTCTTTATTTATTTTGTTTTCAACTATATGTCATTCACAAACAATGGAGTATGAGGTCCATACATAATGTGTTATTCATGATGCCCAAAAATATGTTGCATTTTCCAAAATCACACAACATTAGTTAGAAAAAAGATGAGGAAAAAAAAAAGGTTATTTGATAATACAACTTCAACCATGACTCGATTTCGTGCTACAATGGTCTTGCTATCATTGCCATTGCTTTCAGAGGTCAAAATGTTGTTTTGAAAATAGAGGTTTTATTAAGTCTTTCGCTTTATTATTGCGACGCTCAAATGCATGTCCATGTGTCTGAAACTTTATTCATTGAAATTCATGCAGGGAACTTTACGTGCACATCCAAAACAACCCACACACACTAGTATGTGGAGAGGAGTCATATCATCATACTCTTTGATCGCCATGTGTTGATTTTCCCTAGCTATTGGGCGGTATTGGGCCTATGGAAATCTGGTAAACCATTTTAATGTTTTTCTTTTTTATATTTTTTACATTAATACTAAGTATGGTTATCCAATCAATCAGAATTTTGTTGAAGGGGAGTAGTAATATTTTTCTGATGATAAAAAGTATTATAATGGTTTGCAGATGCCTGCGAATGGAATTATAGCTGCAATTGGCAAGTACTACCAAGAGAGCACGCCAAAGTGGTTAATAGGCACAATATACATGATGGTGGATTGGTGGTGATCCATTGCTTATGCAGGTTCCAACTCTACGCCACTTGGGAAAGAACATATGTAAGCAGGCAGCACAAGGCGTGCCCAAGGTGACTCCAATCATGTATCAAGCTCTTCTTTGGCGGATGGACATATTTTATATCGGTGGCATTCCCGTTCTTGGGAAGTTTGGCTGCCTTTGTGGGTGGCATAGCACTGCCATTGGCTCTGGATTACCCCATGGGCGGAGCCACCCTAGTCGAATGGTGGTCCGGTGCACACCCTTCGCCGGAAAACTATGTGGTCTACAGAGATTACATGTTAGCTATTATGAATGTATATTTAGTTTTGCACACACTTAACACAATTGAGAAGAAAATTTGAACATCCTTCGCCAAATTCCCGACTCCGTCACTGTCACTTTAGCCTTGCCTCATGTGGATTGCTATCAAGAAACCCCGTTCAAGCAGCTTCATGTGGTGTCTTAGCACGTTTCTTGGCTGTTTGGGCACATTTATCAGTGTTGTACAAGTTGCTGGTGCAGTATGGAATCTCGTGGTTAATGTATTGGAGGCTAACTTCTTTAGGCCTCAGTGAACAATTGTCGTAGGAAATACAAAAGCCATATTCTAATAGAGATAAAATAGTTAACTTACTGAATCGGTATCATTTTTGTTGCGAATTCAATTTTAAACATTTGTATTCTCATGTCCAAGTTTAACATAAGCAGTTAAGCACCATACAAACACAAAGAGCACGTAAACACTAAATAGTTGTGTTTCGCAACAGCAATGTTAGGAGACACTTCATTTTCTCAGTCGCGTATCAAAAACTTAGGCTTATTCTTGCTTGTGTTTGATGTGTTCCCTCCTTGCAATGATGAGACCACAGGATTTTGAAGGTGCTCTACATAGGCTGCACATCCCTGCTTCTATATTTCATTTTCGACCTCATTACAAAGTGGCAATTATATTAGCTTATTATGTACTGTAAATATTATTCCAGCCGCCATACATTACAAAAGTACCTTAAAGCTCCTCTGTCACCGTCAAGGTATCTCGCAACTACGAGGTCATATACGGCAATGTACACAGCCAGTATACGGTATAACTTGCTGAATTTCCTCCAGTCAAGTTAACTGTGTCACAGAACGTCATGCCAATATGAAATGGATAGAGATTAAGAGATGGGATGGGAAGACACAGCGATCAGACCAAACGATTGCGGAGACTAAACTGGCATTTATCTCAACTTCTCAAGTCTTAACACGCACACTTTTATTTGACCACTTTTTCTCCTTCATCCCTTTGGCACCTCAAAAGGGTAGCAAACTTGTTGCATAAAATATTTACTTTTGTTTTAGAAGAAGCAAATCATGGGTCCTGTGGCGTAGACAGTTAACAAGAATACAGGGTCAAAGGGATGTTTTTAAGTGATCTAATTTAAAGAAGTGCCATCACTTCAACCAAATAAATCATGCTCAAGCACATTTCTAATGTCTATCGCCAGAAGACTTTAACGTCAACCCAGGTCAGATGATGTGCCACCAACATACTCCTCAAGCACACACTAGCAGACCTATACAGGAAACGATCTTATTGTTTGTCTGCGATCTGCACTCAAAATTACAATCAAGTTAGCGACCATAGTTAACAAAAAGAAGATGCAATCTGCATGAAGTTGAAACAAAAGGAAGTTGAACTTAAGAAAAATCCAACTCATTAGTCAATTAATGGATCCACAGCTCCCACTTCTTACATAATCATAAATAAATTGCTTGCAGCCCTGACCATGATCACAAAATATTCATACTTTAGCAAAGCTCTTGCAGCATCCCTACAAGTAATTCTAAACCTTACAAGTGCATCTTGTAAAGACAAAGGCAGCCAAACGAGGGAAAAAAGAAGCCAACGTGTTAAAAGAAGAAAGTGCTCTGTTTGAGTCTTCTTTGAAAACCCCTACACAGTTCCCTACAGGTTTTCAAACATCCAGCAAGATATCAACCAGCATAAAGACATTTCCATCTCCCAACATTTTAGAAAACCAAAAGTGGGTTTAGGGGCACCACAACCCTCAAACTTCTGAGTCAATGAGCCCTTCAGGCTAACTACTGTCTGAAGAATTACCCCCCTGAACTTCTAAAGTTTGTTTTAACTCCACTAATTCAATTAGTCAATTAAGAGAAAAACTAAAGGGAAAGAGATTAACCGCTTCCACTGGAAACTTGCCAAATCTTATTCTTCTCAAATGGCACATTCATGAGGTGAATAACTAGAAACATGAATCAATTATAAGCATTTTCTCCTAGTCATCTATGGAACAAAATAATGAGCACTATGTATCAAGACAAGATAATGTAAAGCATAACTCCAATTAACCTAGAAAACATATTTGAAAAACTATGAAATTGGAGTGACATGGACATTGTATATTTTTGTGCAATGATAAACTGGAAAGAGGAAACATAATCGTTATATATGCATATTTGGAGTATCTACATGAATCAACTATGGCGAGGATAAATCAAAGAGTTTTTTTTTTCCGGTAACACTGCGAATATTTTTTATAACCTTTTTCTTCTTTTTGGTAACCAATAACACTGCCAAATTACCATTAATAAACAACAAATCAATACACCTAAAGAGCTCGTAAGATCTTTTTTTTTTTTTAACAAGTAGAGCAGCTAAGATCATAACCACCTTCTAGGAAAGGTGTTACAGATACCTAGGCCTCCAACCGACCTTTAATTACACAAAAGTTTTTGCAACAAACTATTACATCTATAAGCTTTCTTAGAAACTTTGAGTAGATCTATTCAGAGGAATCACTCTAAATCAAAGAGTTGAACTGTACTTATAAAAGATATTTTTTCCTTACAAGCCTCTTGTGAAAAAAATAAGAAATGAAACAAGCAAGTTAGTAAGGAAAATATAGGACAGACCCAAAGCTGCATCGAGAAGTGCTCGCAAAACTTGAAGACCAAAAATTTACCATTTTCCCAGCCTATATTAATGATCCAAAATTGTACAGTAACAGTAGTTACAACTTACAAGAACCTAATAGGCTTCCAACCACATTCACCTAGCATGGCTTTATTAAGCCCCACCGCAACCTCTTCAACAAGGAAGAAAAGCTAAATTGAGTATCAATAAAGACTGACAAAGTTTGAACACTCCTGACAAAGAAGAAAGTTAACTTACAGTGTCCCCACCTTCTCACAAAGATAGTAAAATGCCTAAATTCAAGGTTTCTTGTTTCTTTAAACACATTTAAGAAGTTACACTGATCATTATCAAAAATAAAATTAAAAAATTTACAATGACCTACCTTTAGAAATGTATTCTTAAAATGCCTCGTCTAAATTTCAGCTGTAGATCAGAATGACCTACCAGAGACTTTTCCATATAATGACTTTTACCAGATACAAGATCCTTTTACATTCACCGTCAAACATTAAATTTTACATCAGAATTGTAAGAAAGGTCGGAACATTATGTTAAATTAACATTATGTTAAATTCCTTCCTACTTGCAAAAATCATCTTTACAAAGAAATAGTCATCGAAGCAACAACTAATAAAAACACTTCTATGACGGGCACAAATAGGGCTTCTTCCTGAATATATTATAGGCCTTCAGACAGCCACAACCTACGAAGACAAACACAAAGAAGGATAGGCAAGCACATACAAAGTATAGAGAACCTAAACACAATTAACAACCAACAAAAAAGGAATGAGAGAAACGAGCATGCATAGTGATGTTGCATCGGAAAAAGCAGTAAAGCTCATTTAACTAAAATCCTACAGCGCGTGATTTCTTTCCCCAATATTAACATTCACCGAACTCCTGAACGTGTAATCTAGCAAGCAAAATATGGGATCACATAATTCATTAAGAGTTGTTCATTACAGAAACATTACTCAACTCATGTACTCACGAGACATATGAAGGACATTGAGCTTAAACACCATTTAGGATTCTAGACGTATAGAAGTAATAGAAAGACTTTCCAACATTAAAGACCACATCTCTTATCCATTTAGTCAGACTTCATTAAACACAAAGCACCTGGTTAAGAGGATTATCTGGAGATTTCTTCCATGGCTTCCAAATCAAGTCCTTGTACTGAGTGTGTCAAACCTGGCTTCTCCTCCTTCAGCCTACGTAGCTCAGCTTCCTCAAAAGCCTACAATTACCACAACAATCACCAAACGAAAACGTAAGTGTGCTACGTTATTAACATATGCTAGTACAAAGCGCAAACAGTATAGCAAGTTGATCTTTTAAGTAGATAATCTCCAAAAACTAAGAGTCGAACTCCTACTTGGAAACTACTATATTGAGCCTCTAGTAAAACAATCATTCAATCAATATCAACAAATAATATGCCTCAATCCTAAACAAATCGGAACCCATTATATGAATCCTCTATGACCATTCCGGCATATCCGACATTCGAGCCCATCATATGCAAAACAAAAGGATAGTTTTTCTTTTGGGCAGGATTCGGCACAACATAAACTTCAGTTAGCATTCTGCAGAGTCCTCAATAATCATTAGACCTAAATTCCGCAAATTTATTGAAGAACACCTTAAATGATGCCTTGAGTCTCTTCTCAGGATGCTTATCAACAGGCAAATTATCAGAAACAACCAATGAAGCAATAGCAGCCTCCACAGTACTAGCCACAATTGAATCATCACGATTCGTATTCGTCACAAGCACCAATTTTTCATGCTCATCCTCTACCGCCATACGGCTTTGTCTTCGCTTCTCCTCCTCCGGCTTCTTTACCAACGCTGCTTGCTCCTCCTCCTTCCTCCGCCTTAGCTCCACCTCCGTTACCTGATACACATAGTTCCAGAATTTTTAGTAGTCGATCCCACGTCAGCAAGAGTTAGTTAGGATTAGTTAGTCCCACTTGGCCATTCTGTTAGTCAGTTAGGAATAATAACTGATTCATTCATAGTAACTGTAAAATTAGTCGATTGCTATAAGCCTTGTATTACATTCATTCCAATTCAGGTATGAAAATATCTTGTTGTTCCTTTACTACTTCTTCTTCTTCTCCAATTACTCTATTCTCCATTTTCTCAAACTGTTAGCTCGAGCTTCCTCTGTTGAGCTCCTCTACAGTTCATTGAATTCTCAGTTAGTTATTTAACTGAAGGAAAATATTTTATTTATAAACTCGTAAATCCTTGAATGGCCTCTACCATTCTCCACAATATCTCTTTTGTTATAAATAAATAAATAAATAAAAAGTAGCTAGCAGCTTCCCTGTTTATAATAGTAGTATGTAACCTACTTTAACTCAAAACAGAAAAATCTATTCTATATAAATTTGACTAGGGAATAAATCCCCCTCTGTCCCAATTTAAATGCCTTACTTTCGTTTTTGGAATGTCCCAAAAAAAAATAATTAGAAAGTTTACAATTCAAACATATTACGTAGCAAGTTTATAACCACAAAACTCAAATGTCATTTTACTACATTATACATATTTTAATTTAGGACCACAAGATTAAAAAGTTTTCTAAATTTCTAAAACTTCGTGACGAAGCTATTACTAAAAAAGGGAAAAGGGTCAAAAATAACCCTCTACTTTGGAAAAAGGCTAAAAATATCCTCTGAATTTATTTTGGGTCAAAAATACCCCCAATATGTAGGTTTGAAGTTTGAGGGAATAAGAGGATCTTATGCATTATTATTTAGTTGTGTCAGGTTTAAATGATGAAACGGGTTTAAAAAAAAATTGGGTTATTTTGGGGGATAATTTCCGTCAAGACAGGGGTAGATTTGAAAACTTTAAGGATGAGAGGGATATTTTTGACCCAAAATAAGTTCGGAGGATATTTTTAGCCCTTTTTTCAAAGTAGAGGGGTATTTTTGACCTTTTTCCCACTAAAAAATTATAAAAAAATCAAATAAAACAATCAAAAGGGCGGGTTGAGTTATGACCTGCATTCTAATGCATTTCAACCCAATTCATTTTAGCCCAAGCTACGTCAACCCGTCCATTTATTAAGTATGCTCATTTTGAGTCTGCCCAAATTCAACTCAACTCGAACATTTGCCATCTCTAATTGCTATTCATTGAATTCTCGGTTAGTTACTTAACCCTGCGATATTTAGTTATCAGTTACCTTGGGTACAAGAATGGATACTCTGTTAGCTTTCTTTTCAGGTTTCTTCATTGACTTTTGGAGTTCTTTTACTTCCAGTTCAGCAAGCCGACGCGCCTCGGCTTTCTTCGCTGCTGCTTCGGCTCGCTTCTTCGCATTTCTTTGCGGCGGGTGATTTGGCTCCTTCGGCTTCACGCCAGTATTGTTCTTCTTTTTCTCGATTTTCGCGTTCTGATTCTGCAGTGCTTTTGCGAGCCCTCGCTGCCTCGGCTTTACTGTTTACTCCCATTTTCTTCGGCATTTTTTTTTTTACCAATTGAGTTAATTCCGATCAATCTCCGTTCGCCGATAATGTATCTATGTGCACTAGTGGTGTACAATGGTAAAAATTTATGTATTGTGCATTGATAGTATTTATATATATATATATATATATATATATATATATATATTTTATACTATCAATAAACATATGTAAATTTGCATTATCCCGCATATATATTGATTAACATTAATACATATACACAAATGTTATTTGTTTATTAAGTGAAAAAAGTAAAAAGAGTGTAAAAGTGATACGTGGCCAAAAACATAATTAATATTTACCACTTGAAATGACATCATTTGTTCTGATGCAATTTTTATGAGCATGGGCAAAATAAAGAAAATATGAATATATTTAATATTAAGCTACAGTAACATTACTTTTAACTAATGCAATTATTCAATAGCAAGTGCTTTGACCAAATTGCTCTTGGTTGCCCTTGGTGATCCACTTCTTCAACTCATCCTTTTATATAGTTTAGTTTTAAAAAAGGGAATTTGTCTATTACAAATTAAATTGCACCAATTGTCCTTCAAATGGGCTGGTATTTAATTTTTGCCTTTAGCAATTAATTTTAGGAATAATTTCAATAATATACAATGCAACATAAAATATTATATCCACGTAGTTATATTTTTAATTTACATCTGTATAGCCAACTTTTTTTACAATAGTGTTTATACACACGATATACAACATTATACACTTACTGTAAATAATGTGTCGATCTTATATAAAAGTGTATAATAATGTATAAAAGAGTTATTTTGGGTAATATTAAAAATATGAGTCAGTTCAGGTAAATATTTTTTCCAAACAGACAGGCTATTATTTTTCTTGGATTTTATGCCTAGTGGCCATAAGTTTTTAATGATGCGGAGCATAACTTGTGAGATATTATGATGCAGAAATATAAATTTATACTCCAGATTTTTTTATTTTTTTTTAGGGACAAAAAATTAAACAGCAATACAAACTAAGGGCATAAGTGAAAATGAGCCTAAAAAATGTGGACAAAGTTTTGGTAGGACCTACAACACAAAATAAAAGATGGAATATTCAATAAAACCTTTAGAAAAACAACGCAATAAGAGAAAGTGAATACTTTGATCTACCAACAAAGGGGACCATTTCTTTTGGATAGTCATTCAAAAATGCTGCAAATGCAGCGCGTGGTATAGAAATCCAACTGAATGAATTCACCATTATTGACTTACTAGGGGATACTTTGAGAATTACATGGATATTGCTTGATTTTTTTAATATGGGATTAACTTTTTTTTTTTATATATTGCTTATTTTTTAATATGGGGTCCATATTTTTTCTTTTTTTTTCCTTTTTTTTTTACATGAGTTGGAAGTAAAAAAATAGTATCACTTTTTTTTAAACTGTCTAAAAAAGAATGATATATTTTTATGTGTAGAAATCATTTAACTTGATTTAAATGAAATGATTTAAATTTACACAAATATCTATGACTTGGTTTAGACCACAAGTTTCAAAGATCTTTTCTTTCTTTTTTAAACTTCGTGCCTAGTCAAATTATGCCACATAAATTAGGACAGAGAGAATACCTTTTAGTAATATAATTGTGAAATTTTTATTACAGAAAGTATTGTAATTCAATTACTTGAAAATATCAACAAATTATTTTACTTAGTCCGCTTCTCCCATATATGACTTTCCTTATTTGGTTCTCCAATTAAAAGATTTGAAATACACTTTCTCCTACTGAGTTTCATGTCATCATCTCTTTCTAATCAACAACACTGAAAAACGTTTTCATGTGTTAGCATCTGTTGTAGTCTTAAATTTTTAAGTATAGACCAACTTTATCATTTTAAGAAAATATGTGTATATGTTTCTTGACCGTTTATATTTCGTCTTCTCGATGTTATTCCTCATTATTTGTGTGAGACGTATGTGTCTAAACTTATACCTAAAGGTATAAGTTTTAAATCCTTTGGTTTTATGACTTCATTAGCGGTTTTTGTGTTCAATTTAAATCGTTATTTTTTCCTGAATTTCTCTTCTTTAAATTTTCTCTAAGCGCACCTTTACCATTTTCTGAACTTGTTATTATTATTTAAATGTCCTATTTTTTTCTTCTTCACGTGGATCCCACCTTATTATTTTTTTATTTTTTTTTGGCAATTATCTCCTAATTCTTCACATGGATCCGACCTTAATTTTTTTTTATCTCTACTATTATGGAAGAGTGAGTCCCACCTTAAATTTGTTTTATTTATTTATTTATACTATTATAGAAAAGTGGGCCCCAACTTAATTTTTTTTAACAAATTTCTACTATTATAGAAGAGTGAGCCCCCACCCTATTTTTTTTTTAAATTACTATTATAGAAGACCGTTTATATTTCGCCTTCTTGATGTTATTCCTCATTATTAGTGTTAGACGTATGGTATAAGTTTTAAATCTTTTGGTTTTATGACTTCTTTTGCAGTTTTTGTGTTCAATTTAAATCGTTATTTCTTTTTTCCCGAACTTCTCTTCTTTACATTTTCTCTAAACGTACCTTTACCATTTTCTGAACTTATTAACATTATTTAAATATCTTTTTTTTTTTCTGTTGCAATTGTCTCCTACCTCTTCACGTGGACCACACCTTAATTCTTTTCCTAGCAATTGTCTCCTATTTCTTCACGTGGACCCCATCTTAACTTTTTTTTTTTTGCAAGTGTCTCCTAATTCTCCACGCGGACCCCACCTTAATTTTTTTAATCTCTACTATTATAGAAGAGTGGATCCCACCTTAAATTTGTTTTTTTTAATCATTCCTACTATTATAGAAAATTGGGCGTCACCTTAAATTTTTATTTTTTTTTACAATTTTTCTACTATATAATTGGGGCCCACCCTTTTTTTTTAGTGACTGACGACGGAGCATGGGTAAACCCATGCTTCTATATAGTAGAAATATACTACATTATTATAATTAATATACACAGAATATACATTTGCATGCTATTATTTTTTGTGGGTGGTTATACAGTGTGCAAATCTCATTATAATTACATGATTTCTCAGATCTTTCCTATTACTGTCATCTATTTTGTAAAATGAGAAATTTAGGCGAATGTATCACAATATAAGAAGTTTACTGTCACTTATTAGTCATGGAAGGTCGTTTGTCATTTATGGTTAAAAAAATAAAAAATAGTTACTAATGATATACGATAAAAAGCATTTTTCTCAATCGGTATTGTTAGAATTAGTTGAAAACACATAGGTGAGGCAATATACAGAATTTAAGAAAGATTAGAAGTGATTTGAACTTGTTTGGCGTTAAAATTTGTCATTGAAATCGATTTGAAAAAATTTCTATGTCACATATATCTCACATGTATACATAGATATGCGCAAATACACGAGATACAAATGATATTTCTATATTCTTTTTATAATCTTTGTTAATCTTGTTGACGACAAACTATGATCAAATACACAAGTGCAACATGAAAGATACATATAGTGATAACTTCAGGTCGATCATATTTAGTATTGGGGAGCCACCATTAGACCATGAATGCAACTTTTCGATTTAGTAGACTTTAATATTTTTCCTATTTGTGGTTGTTGGTCGTATTTTGTACTCAAATTTAGTAGTGTCATGTCTTAGTCTCATTTTGGATTGTTAGGGTAGATTCTATTCTGTAGTCGTTTTCGCAGTTTTCATCTATAATAAGACAGCACTATTAGCTTTCTTCTTTATGATCCTTGTTATACAGATGATCTAGCTTAGAGGATTGGCCACCTAATGAGTTGTGATTCATTGGGTTCCCCGTCACAATCTAGGTGCCACACATAAAAGTATAAAGAGAACCACAAAGATTTGTGAAGCCTCAAATATTGACTTTGTCGTCGTCATTGAGGAGACCTAATTACAACTCTAAACATATTTTTGTAGAAATTCACTTGTTCAGAGAACCAAATGCACCAACACTACAATTAATATGGAACTTTGAGACGTCGAATCTATTTCGGCCTGGAATTATTATTGAACTCAATAGCACAAGCAAGACTTGCTGATCCAGTAGAATTTGTGAACAATTATACAAGATAAATATATTAAGATAGTGAAAAGTCTTGTCATTCTTGCAAAACTTAAAAACAATTACTAAAACACAGACAAGTTTTACCCTCATCCTCCTCCTCTTTCTCCAGATTGTTTCTTTTAACCAATCAAAATCAAGGCCAACGTTTGGCTTTTACAATAAATTGGGTTAAAACCGTCGCCATGCTAGATGTTGTCATAACTTAGCTTGCACCTTTTTAAATTAAAAAAAAAAAACAAAGGAAAGATTTAAAAAGAACAAAGAGATGCGTGGAGCCTCAGAATATTGGTTGTGTGATCACCGCCGAGGAGATATGATGACGACTCTATACATGTTTTAAAGAAATTCACATGTACCAAGAATCGAAACTACCATCACATGAACATTGCGTTTGAGGAAACATTTTTTTTTGAGGAACTAATTTAACTGAATTAACACATTCAAGAATTTTCAATCCGTCAAAACTTATAAAAATTTTTAAGATAAGTGGAATGAAGATAGTATCAATTCTTGTTAATCCAGCGAAACTTGTGAGCAATTAAACAACACATACAAATTTCGCTGATTCGGTAAAAGTACTTATGAATAATTTAACAAGATAGTGTTTGATATAGCTTCAAGATGCTAAGGAAATACTTCGAAACTATTGACGCCAACCTATGCATATGACATACCTTGCTTGGACAATGAGCTGCTAGTGGGTATCCAGGCAGATGATCTTTTAGTTGTTGAACATTGATGTTAATCAAAAACTTGAAGACAAAGAATAGAAGTGCTGGCAATTACTTAAGAAACTAGAAAAGGATAATAATATATGTCGTAGTGCGTGCTTAATTTCCTTTGCAACTAGCTAAATCTCCATTTAGCAAGTGATTTGGATTTTAAAACTGCTCATTATTTGTCCCATATCGGCATTGAATAAGAAAGTGGATGGAGTGAAGGCTATATAAGCCAAGGCCAATAGCCCATGCAAAGTATCTTTGCGCTTGGGGCAATGACGCAGCTAGTGAGGTACTAACCGAGGCGCGTCAATTGCTGGTTGAAAACTATTTCCAAACCCCCTCTTCGGCCTTGGTTCTGCCTTGGCCGTCGAGAATTTCTGAAAGGGCTCCCTTACCAAGGGTAAAGCCCTACAATTCTTAGTTCAATATTTGTGATGATTTTACTTTTTATCTTGAAGTAGCAAACTTTTTACGTTTTTAAGCTGGGCAAATGAGTTTGAGTTTTATATGAAGAATTGTACAAAACGTAAAGAACCAAAAATAGCTCTAATGTATAGCAATTGCTCTTATAATATTGAATAATGGAACTGCAAGTATTTGCACCTGAATTGATATTATATGGGAACTTTGGTATAAACGTGTCAACCGGTCCGGTTCAAACCGATTAACCGTTTATTTCTTACTGGAACTGGACCGGTTAAACCGGTGAAATTAAAAAAAAAAAAAATATATAGTCGTTGCTACTGGGCTTGTGGACCGTTGGCAATGGTTCATTTGCAAAAATGGCCGTTGCCAAACGGCCATAAATTCATTCCCCCCCCCCCCCCCCCCCCCCGCCAACCCCCCCAATTTTTTTTTTTAACACTTTAACCCATTCCCCAACCCTATATAAACCCTTCTTCATTTTCATTTTAATCCACACCAATTCACTTGTCACGACCCAACCCCGTGGGCCGCGACTAGTGTCCGTGCTGGACACCCGTACGTACCCAATAACCCAAACTAGCATATAAACAGAATATACAGATATAGAAGGCAATTGGCGTTACTAATTACCACAGATATAACGCGGGAAAGCCGGTAAGGCTATCGCAGAACATATCAACCCAAAACATATACACAACCCACATGTATGTCTACAGACCTCTACGAATAATAAGAGAATCATAAGACGGGACAGGACCCCGTCATACCCCTGAATAACATATATATGTACAATGGAAAAAGGTTGTACCAAAATGTAGGCTCTGGACAAAAGAGCACTCCAAGACAGCAGAGTAAGATCCTAAACGGGCGGATCAGCAAATCGGTCGTCTGTACCTGCGCGGCATGAAACGCAGCCCCCGAAGAAAAGGGGGTCAGTACGGAATATGTAAAGCCTGGAGTACAGTAATACAATCGTAATCGGAACAGAACGTACAGAAAATGAGTGTAATATCCAGAACATCATATGCATATTTACAAAACATAAATAGTGTATGCGAAAACATATGCCATATCCGGCCCCCGTCAAGGGACTCGGTGAACAGAACGTGGTCGCCACCCCGACATTGGCGCCACAACACATCCAGAATAGGGAATAACTCCGTAACATATCATATCATATCAAATGGCCATATCGTATCATATCATATCATATCATATCAGAATATGTGTACATGGCACATCATACTCCACAACCCATGTACATGTATACCTGCCCCCTCACACCGAGGCACGGCGAACAATGCAGTGGAATACGCTTGATAACATATCCTGGCCCGGGCTCAGTGAAAGAAACATTGAGACATCCACGAGTGGAGTAGTGAGAAACTAAATGCAATATATAACACCATACATTTACAAAGACTCGATGGAACATCTCGAATGACAAACCATAATAATGAGATCGGACGATAATCATAGTGCGTGTATTTCGGATGTCACAATAGATTACATAAAATAATTTTTCTGAGATCGTTTCCATGTTCCAAAATAGTTTATAATACTCAACGGAATATTTAAAACAATTGTCATTTAGTAGTTAGAAGAGTAGTTAAAATGTTCCCTTTGAAATCGCTCAAAACTAAGTCAATACATAATGGGAGAGAAATCGGGAATAGTGGGCCCACCTCGGATCAATTGAGGTGGTGGGATCAAATTAGGTACATTAAGCTTATGGAGTCGTCTATGAAGGTATTAGGGCAATCCCATATCCTTTTAAGCAATTTATAGACACTTACACTATTCTTTCAACAAAACATAGAACATATGATTCAATTCTATTGAATGAAAAAGGCTTAAATTCAACTTGGATTTCTAAGAATAGAATCGTCCCCGAGGCTCGTATCCAAACCTATTATATCTAGGACATGCCAATAGAAGGAAAGATAAATCTTTACATACCTTATTCGCTCCTTACGCTTCTCCGAACTCAATTCCCGTTTCCTCCAAAATCTACATTTGGTCACAATTACCAAATATCAATTTACAAGCTTTTAGGAATTCAATCTTAACTCATACTTGTCTACAAAAATTTGGGCAGCATCTCCCCTACACATACAACATCCCCGAGAATTTAACTCGGCCAAAACATCAACAACAACACCAACAACAATACCAACAACATCAACAATCAATTAAAACGCATTCTAGCATGGATAGTATTCTTTTCCACATAGTGCGACAACTTCCAATCTAACTTCGCACTTCCAAACCAATATCAATGTTTTCATATTTATTTACTAATCAAGATCATTCCAATACAATTCGGAAGCATTTCATATTATTATACAAGATATTTACAAAATATACAAAAATTCCACCAAAACCATAATTCATCCGAAACTTCTAATCTTCGACATAAATATTCATAACACATTTTCATCTTCCAATTTCATTAACAATAATCATAATTCACTCCTTAACAATTTCATTTTCATCATTACATAAATCTACCAAAAAATCACAAAACTTCCCATAACAACTTAACAACCAATCTTTCATGCCAATATGGACTTGCATCCCTCCAAATTCATCAACCAACATTATAATTCACATTTAGGACTCCACTTTCATAATTACATAAAAATTACATTAAATTCACATAATTTCCTATTATCATTTCCAACCATTTTTCATGCCAACCTGAACCATTTTTCTTTCGTTTCCATCACAAGGCTTCAACAACACAATTAACATAACAAATAAAATTTTATTCATCTCTATCCATCAATCCCATTTTCGGCCATACACCCATATTCCCATAACACACAATTTTTCATACCCTACATTCCTTTCCACATTCTACAACACATATATATATTTCTTCCAAGACAAAAGGGGTAAAATCTTACCTTTTTCCTCCTTGCTTCTTCACTTGACCAAGGGGCTAATTTGACGAAATAAGCGGCCTATCTTCCGCAATAACTACACCACGTTGTAGAGGGTCCTCAAATTAGTAGAAATACCACAAGAAAACAATTTTTGGAACAAAATTTCAAGGGGTGAATTTTTCTTGGTCTTGGCCGAATGGCCTTCAAGTTTTGCTCTTCTTCTTTTGTTTTTTCTTTCTCAAATTTTCTTGAAGCTTCTAAGGATAATGATCCCCTCTAGTCTTATTTATCACATGGAAAATTAATTAAGTGACATGGGTTGGGCCATGTATGGCCGGCCACCCTCACTTTTGGGCCTAAATTTTCTCTTTCTTTTTTTGAGCCCAATTGGTTATGAATCTTGTTTTGTAATTCCCGAAACTAATTTTCAAAATTCCAATTTTGCCCTTGGCCTTCCTCAATATTTTCACATTAATATTTCATGAACAACACACATGTATTAATTAAAATCCACATGTGACCTTATTTCTTACAAGTCAAAATTATTTCGAATTTTCCGAATGTGTGAAAATACGGGGTATAACATCCTCCCCCCCTTTAGAACATTCGTCCTCGAATGTTAAATTAATCTTATAGGGCCTTGTAAGCATTTGGGGGAGGTTCCTTATATGGACAGCACATACAACTTATTCATTAATCAGTATAACCAGTTACGGAGCTTAAATTACCTGTAGGCATCGGGAACAGGTGAGGGTACTTCTTCTTCATTTCTTCTTCAGCTTCCCAGGTCATCTCCTCCATGTTCTTGTTTCGCCACAATATTTTAACGGAGGCTACATCCTTATTGCCCAATCTTCTCACCTGGCGATCCAGAACGGCTACAGGCTGCTCCTCGTAAGATAGTTCCTCCGTCACTTGAATATCATCTACTGGAAATATTCTGGAAGGGTCACCAACACATTTGCGGAGCATGGATACATGAAATACCGGATGTACTGCTTCCAGATCAGATGGTAAATCTAGCTCGTAGGCGACATTCCCAATCTTTCGAACAATCTGGTAAGGCCCAATATATCGCGGACTGAGCTTTCCCTTTTTACCGAATCGCATTACGCCCTTCATAGGAGACACCTTCAGAAATACCCAATCGCCAACCTGGAACTCCAAAGGTCGACGTCGTTTATCAGCATATGATTTCTGTCGACTCTGGGCTGCTAATAACCGCTCTCGGATAAGTTTCACCTTATCAACCGCCTGCTGGATCATATCTGGGCCGATTAATTCAGTTTCGCTAACATCGAACCAGCCGATCGGTATACAAAGCTTTGTACGGTGCCATCTGGATGCTAGAATGGTAGTTGTTATTATAAGAAAACTCAATCAGCGGCAAGTGATCATCCCAACTACCTCTGAAATCGATAGCACAGGCCCGCAACATGTCTTCTAACGTCTGTATAGTGCGCTCGGCCTGCCCGTCACTCTGAGGATGAAATGTTGTGCTCAGACTCACCTAAGTTCCCAATCCCTCCTGAAATGATCTCCAGAAATTCGCTGTAAAGTGGGCACCTCTGTCAGTGATAATAGATATAGGAACTCCGTGAAGTCTTACTATTTCTTTAATATATAATCTGGCATAATCCTCAGTTGAATAAGTAGTTTTAACTGGAAGAAAATGGGCTGATTTTGTCAGCCTATCAACAATAACCCATATGGAGTCATATTTCCGTGGAGTGCGAGGCAAACCTGTAATGAAGTCCATATTAATTATCTCCCACTTCCATGTCAGAATTTCCATTTCCTGCAATAATCCACCCGGCTTTTGATGTTCAATCTTAACCTGCTGACAATTCGGGCATTGGGCAACGAACTCTGCGATGTCCTGTTTCATGCCATCCCACTAGTACAGACATCTGAGATCATGATACATCTTCGTCGACCCCGGATGAATAGAATAACGGGCATAGTGTGCTTCGCTCATAACCTGCTGTCGTAGCCCTGCAACATCAAGAACACACAATCTGTCTCGATATAACAATACCCCGTCTGGTGTAAACTCGAATGGAGTCTTCTCCTTTTCGTGGGCTGTGTCTCTGTCCTGTGCTAAAACAGGATCTTCATATTGGTGCCGCTTTATGCCTTCCCTAATAGATGATTCAGAAACCCCTCGGACAGAAATCCGCGTACCTCCAGAATCGGCCAGACGAAATCCAAGATTATCCAGTTGGTGAATATCACGTACTATCTCTTTCCTTTCTGGTTGCAAATCTGCCAAGCTACCCATAGACTTGCGGCTGAGTGCATCTGCTACAACATTAGCTTTGCCCGGATGATACAGAATATCAACATCATAGTCTTTCAGCAGCTCCAGCCACCTCCTCTGCCGCAAATTCAGCTCCTTCTGCTTAAAGATATACTGGAGGCTCTATCAATATGGACGTCATATAGATAATGTCTCCACATCTTCAAGGCATGGATTACCGCTGCTAGCTCCAGATCATGGGTAGGATAATTTCTTTCATGCTTTTTGAGCTGTCGGGAAGCGTAGGCTATAACTCTGCCGTGCTGCATTAATACACAACCTAACCCAACGCCAGAAGCATCAAAATAAATAATATACCCATCTGGTCCCTCTGGAAGAGTCAGAATTGGAGTTGTAGTCAACTTCTCTTTCAGTAACTGAAAGCTTCGTTCACAAGCGTCAGTCCACTGGAACTTAGCTCCCTTCTGAGTTAGCCTTGTTAACGGCGCTGAAATCGAAACAAACTTTTCCACAAATCTTCTGTAATAGCCTGCTAATCCCAGAAAACTACGTACCTCGGTGGGCGTTGTAGGTCTAGGCCAATTCTTTACGGCCTCAATCTTCTGTGTGTCCACCCGGATACCATCAGCTGCAATAACATGTCCCAAGAATGCCACTGAAGTCAGCTAGAATTCACATTTAGAGAATTTGGCATATAATTTCTGATGCCGAAGTACCCCAAGTACCGCTCTCAGATGATCTGCGTGTTCCTCCTCTGACTGTGAATAAACCAGAATATCGTCAATAAATACAATCACGAACATATCCAAGAACGGACTGAATACCCGATTCATCAAATCCATGAATACCGCTGGAGCATTAGTCAGCCCAAAAGACATCACTCTGAATTCATAATGCCCATATCGGGTTCGGAATGCTGTCTTAGGAATATCAGCCTCTCGTACCCGCACCTGGTGGTAGCCTGACCGCAGATCTATCTTCGAAAAACACTTAGCGCCCTGCAACTGATCAAACAAATCATCAATTCTGGGGAGGGGGTATTTATTCTTTATGGTTACCTTATTTAGCTGCCGATAATCAATACACATACGCAGCGACCCGTCTTTCTTTCTTACAAATAATACCGGAGCTCCCCAAGGCGAAGTGCTGGGTCTGATGAAGCTTTTTTTAATAAGTCCTTCAGCTGCTCTTTCAATTCTTTTAATTCTGCAGGTGCCATCCTGTACGGGGGAATAGATATAGGCTGAGTATCTGGCAGCACATCAATAGTGAACTCTATCTCTCGCTCCGGAGGAAGACCTGGAAGCTCATCTGGAATACATCTAGAAATTCATTAACCACTGGAATTGATTGAAGAGTCGGTGTTTCTGTTTTCAAGTCTTGTACCCGAACCAGATGATAAATATACCCTTTTTCTGATAATCTTCCTCGCCTTAAGGTATGAAATAAACTTACATTTCAGCGATGTTGTATTACCTGCCCATTCTATAACTGGTTCCCCGGGAAATTGGAAGCGAACCACCTTTTTCTGACAATCAACATTAGCGTAACAGGAAGCTAGCCAATCCATGTTCATAATAACATCAAATTCAATCATATCTAACTCCACCAGATCTGCCTTAGTATCTCGGTCACATATAATTACAGAACAATCTTTATATACCTATCTCGCTGTAATAAAATCCCCAATCGGTGTAGCCACTTCAAATGGCTCTATAGGTTCGGGTGTTATACCAATTTTACTAGCGACGAGAGGAGAAATATATGACAAAGTAGAACCTGGATCAATCAATGCATATACAGACCGAGAGAAGACCAATAGGGTACCTGTGACAACATTTGGCGACGCCTCCTGATCCTGGCGGCTGGCCAAAGCATAGATGCGGTTCGAAGGACCGCTAGAATTGGAAACTCCAACACGGCCTCTTCCGCGACCTGCTGGTGCAGATGTACCCTACCCCATAGGGCGCATAGCCACCGAAGGAGATGATGACCCAGCGGCTGATTCGGTAGGCTGCGCTGCACCTCCCAAATTACCCTTATACGGGCAATCTCTCACAGTATGGCCCTGGCGGCCACAAGAATAACAAGCACTTGTAGCCCGGTAGCACTCTCGAGGGTGGTACCTCCACAATAAGAACACTGAGGCCTGGATGGCCTCGTCTGACCGGAACTCCTGTCTACCCTCGAACCTGAAGCCCTGGAGCTCTGGCCTGCTCCTGAATACCTTGGGCTATCAAATCTCCTGCCTGAGAACTGTGGAGGTGTGATCTGTGCCGGCTGGGAAGAATGTCTGCTAGACTGCTGCTGCTGCTGAGGCTGCCTACTTCGAAACTCCCCAGAATACCCAACTGATCTAGCCCTCTTGGGCTGCCTCCGGTCCTGATCTCTGTCGGATGGACGCCCCCTATGTCGGTCCTCCATACCCTGGGCGTGCGCCTGTATACGGGCAATATCCATCCTGGGCTGAGCGGCCATCACTAGACAGCTATCGACCAAATAACGGTCCAGCCCCATAATATATCGGTGCATCCTGTCAGTCATAGTAGCTACCATAGCAGGTACATATCTGGCCAATGAGTCAAACTCCAGACTATAATCTCGGACGCTGCGGCCCCTCTGTCTCAGCAGTAAAAATCTGTCGGCCCTAGCCCGCCGTAGCTCCGGAGGCAGAAAGTGGCCAAGAAAGGCCTCAGTAAACTCGTCCCATACCGCTGGGGGAGCGCCGTCGCCTCTGGATAACTCCCAGGACTCATACCAATTAGCTGCTACATCATGCAATCGGTATGAAGCCAACTCAACTGACTCAGTCGCAGAAGCCTTAATCAACCGTAACGTACGCTGCATCTCTCTGACGAACTCCTGGGGATCCTCCTCGGGTTTTGTCCCGAAGAACTCTCATGTCTGTCTGCACGATCACCCCCAAGTCCGTGCCTATGAACCTGCCCTGCTACCAGTCTGGTCAGCAACTGGACCGCATCTCTCATGGCTTGATCCTCTGCCCCTGGCTGTGGAGCTGGAGGCTCAGGTACTGGAACCCCGGGAGCTGGCGGTGGAGCCTCCCCCTGACCTGCAGCTGCTGCTGCTCCAATCCCCTCTGGTGGTGGCGGTGTAGAGGAGCCCTCTGACTAGGCATAATCTCGGGAATAATCTGGGCACGGGCCCTGGTAATCCTCTGGGCCTGACTAGTCTCCCCTGCCGCTACTGACTTGCCCTTCTGGGCAGCCGTCGCCTTTTTCGGAGGCATGACTGCAAATACAACAATTCGTTAGGGAGGAGTCATCCTGACAACACAGCTCTATCGCACGATCTAAGATAAGAAAGAAGGGTAGCATCCTAAATGTCCTGTAGCCTCCTGTTTATAGATGTGGTGCACAACACACCGATAAGCAGGACTCTACTAGACACGGTCTGTAGACACTCCGAGGACGAACCGCTCTGATACCACTTTTATCACGACCCAACCCCGTGGGCCGCGACTAGTGTCCGTGCTGGACACCCGTACGTACCCAATAACCCAAACTAGCATATAAACAGATTATACAGATATAGAAAGCAATTGGCGTTACTAATTACCATAGATGAACAGATATAACGCGGGAAAGCCGGTAAGGCTATCGCAGAACATATCAACCCAAAACATATACACAACCCACATGTATGTCTACAGACCTCTACGAATAATAACAGAATTATAAGACGGGACAGGGCCCCGTCATACCCCTGAATAACATATATATGTACAATGGAAAAAGGTTGTACCAAAATGTAGGCTCTAGACAAAAGAGCACTCCAAGACAGCAGAGTAAGATCCTAAACGGGCGGATCAGCAAATCGGTCGTCTGTACCTGCGCGGCATGAAACGCAGCCCCCGAAGAAAAGGGGGTCAGTACGGAATATGTACTGAATATGTAAAGCCTGGAGTACAGTAATACAATCGTAATCGGAACAGAACGTACAGAAAAATGAGTGTAATATCCAGAACATCATATGCATATTTACAAAACATAAATAGTGTATGCGAAAACATATGCCATATCCGGCCCCCGTCAAGGGACTCGGTGAACAGAACGTGGTCGCCACCCCGACATTGGCGCCACAACACATCCAGAATAGGGAATAACTCCGTAACATATCATATCATATCAAATGGTCATATCATATCATATCATATCATATCATATCAGAATATGTGTACATGGCACAGCATACTCCACAACCCATGTACATGTATACCTGCCCCCTCACACCGAGGCACGGCGAACAATGCAGTGGAATACGCTTGATAACATATCCTGGCCCGGGCTCAGTGAAAGAAACATTGAGACATCCACGAGTGGAGTAGTGAGAAACTAAATGCAATATAAAACACCATACATTTACAAAGACTCAATGGAACATCTCGAATGACAAACCATAATAATGAGATCGGACGATAATCATAGTGCGTGTATTTCGGATGTCACAATAGATTACATAAAATAATTTTTCTGAGATCGTTTCCATGTTCCAAAATAGTTTATAATACTCAACGGAATATTTAAAACAATTGTCATTTAGTAGTTAGAAGAGTAGTTAAAACGTTCCCTTTGAAATCGCTCAAAACTAAGTCAATACATAATGGGAGAGAAATCGGGAATAGTGGGCCCACCTCGGATCAATTGAGGTGGTGGGATCAAATTAGGTACATTAAGATTATGGAGTCGTCTATGAAGGTATTAGGGCAATCCCCTATCCTTTTAAGCAATTTATAGACACTTACACTATTCTTTCAACAAAACATAGAACATATGATTCAATTCTATTGAATGAAAAAGGCTTAAATTCAACTTGGATTTCTAAGAATAGAATCGTCCCCGAGGCTCGTATCCAAACCTATTATATCTAGGACATGCCAATAGAAGGAAAGATAAAGCTTTACATACCTTATTCGCTCCTTACGCTTCTCCGAACTCAATTCCCGTTTCCTCCAAAATCTACATTTGGTCACAATTACCAAATATCAATTTACAAGCTTTTAGGAATTCAATCTTAACTCATACTTGTCTACAAAAATTTGGGCAGCATCTCCCCTACACATACAACATCCCCGAGAATTTAACTCGGCCAAAACATCAACAACAACACCAACAACAATACCAACAACATCAACAATCAATTAAAACGCATTCTAGCATGGATAGTATTCTTTTCCACATAGTGCGACAACTTCCAATCTAACTTCGCACTTCCAAACCAATATCAATGTTTTCATATTTATTTACTAATCAAGATCATTCCAATACAATTCGGAAGCATTTCATATTATTATACAAGATATTTACAAAATATACAAAAATTCCACCAAAACCATAATTCATCCGAAACTTCTAATCTTCGACATAAATATTCATAACACATTTTCATCTTCCAATTTCATTAACAATAATCATAATTCACTCCTTAACAATTTCATTTTCATCATTACATAAATCTACCAAACAATCACAAAACTTCCCATAACAACTTAACAACCAATCTTTCATGCCAATGTGGACTTGCATCCCTCCAAATTCATCAACCAACATTATAATTCACATTTAGGACTCCACTTCCATAATTACATAAAAATTACATTAAATTCACATAATTTCCTATTATCATTTCCAATCATTTTTCATGCCAACTTGAACCATTTTTCTTTCGTTTCCATCACAAGGCTTCAACAACACAATTAACATAACAAATAAAATTTTAATCATCTCTATCCATCAATCCCATTTTCGGCCATACACCCATATTCCCATAACACACAATTTTTCATATCCTACATTCCTTTCCACATTCTACAACACATATATATATTTCTTCCAAGACAAAAGGGGTAAAATCTTACCTTTTTCCTCTTTGCTTCTTCACTTGACCAAGGGGCTAATTTGACGAAATAAGCGGCCTATCTTCCGCAATAACTACACTACGTTGTAGAGGGTCCTCAAATTAGTAGAAATACCACAAGAAAACAATTTTTGGAACAAAATTTCAAGGGGTGAATTTTTCTTGGTCTTGGCCGAATGGCCTTCAAGTTTTGCTCTTCTTCTTTTGTTTTTTCTTTCTCAAATTTTCTTGAAGCTTCTAAGGATAATGATCCCCTCTAGTCTTATTTATCACATGGAAAATTAATTAAGTGACATGGGTTGGGCCATGTATGGCCGGCCACCCTCACTTTTGGGCCTAAATTTTCTCTTTCTTTTTTTGAGCCCAATTGGTTATGAATCTTGTTTTGTAATTCCCGAAACTAATTTTCAAAATTCCAATTTTGCCCTTGGCCTTCCTCAATATTTTCACATTAATATTTCATGAACAACACACATGTATTAATTAAAATCCACATGTGACCTTATTTCTTACAAGTCAAAATTATTTCGAATTTTCCGAATGTGTGAAAATACGGGGTATAACATCACTCTTCTCTTTCTCTCAAATCTCAATCTCTCAATTATAGTTACTTTGCAATAATTAGCCACTTTAAATTTCTCTCAAACAAATATTATATTCTTATTCTAATTTCAATTATTAATTTTACAATTACAATATTGTTGGTGAAGTTGGTGATTTTGCAACAATCCGAAGTAACTTTGGTGGATTTGCAATTCTAGCCGCCTTCACTTTGTTGGAAATTAATCTGGCAATTTGGTACCTTCGTTCCAACTCTATCTTTATTTTTCGCAATTTAATTTACGCAATTTAATTTGTTGCAATTTATTTTCTTGTGATTTATTTGATTGTGATTTAAATTAATTCTATTTAATAATGGCAAAGAGATTTAGACGTGGTGCCGGTAGTAGTAGTGGTATTGTTAGGGGTGGGCTTAATGAGGAAACATTTGTGGAAGAAACACCTAATTTAGGTATTGATGTTGGTGGAAATAATCCACTTTTAGGTCATGAGGCAATGGAACAACATTTTACCGACACTTTTAATGAAATTGATAATGATGATGATGATGATGATGAAACACAACCCCCCGAAAATCCCATAGGAGATACATGTCCTGCACAATCACATACACAAGACAACCCGCCTAGAACTCGTAAGTCAACCGCTAAAATTTGAAAATTTATGACTAAGAATAGAGAAAACCAATCCGCTACATGTACCCTATGTGGACAAGTATTTAGTTTTAAACAAGGAACTAGTAGGGATGGTGGAACGGGTACACTAAATGATCATATGAGAAGCAAACATATGAATGTTTGGGGAGAGCAAACGGGTTCAAATGTGGGGGGTATTCAAATGACGATAGACCCGCGAACTGGTAGAAATTTTAAGTATGACAAGAAAAAAAAACGTGTAGAAATAGCTAAAATGGTAGCTTATGATTATTTACCATTTTCTTTTCCCTCGGGTTTGAGGTTTGTTACTTACATTCAACGTTGTTATAATCAGTTATTTGAGGGTATTCCTAAAAGTACTTATAGAGCGGATGTTATAGATTTGTATAAAAAATATAGATTTTATTTGCGTCATGTATTTAATTCTTTAAATTGTAATATTTCTCTTACCGCTGATTTGGGTCTTAGTCTTAACAAGTTAGATTTTTTTGCTATTACATGTCATTGGGTTGATGACAATTGGGTTATGCAAAAAAGAATTATAGCTTTTTTATATGATGAAGGAAAAGGTCGTCACGATGAAAAAAATTTAGCGGATTCAATGTCTACTATAATGAGATTTTTTAATATTTATAGAAAAACACTTTGTATTACTTTAGATAATGCTTCTAATAATACAAAGGCAATTGGTCTTTTAAAAAGAGAAATAAACCCTCCGCTAAGAAATATTTTTCATGTAAGATGTAGTTGTCACATTATAAATTTAATTGTTAAAGATGGTCTTGTGTGTTTTGACGATTCTATTCAAAAAGTTAGAGATGCGGTTGCGTTTCTTTTTTGTAATGCTAATAGGGCAAGACTTAGAGATTTTAAGAATGCTTGTGTGGAAAATAACCTTAGACCTAGGAAAATTCAAGTAGAAATTGAGACTAGGTGGAACTACACTTACATTATGCTACAACAAGCATATGAGTATAGGATTCCCATACAACAAGTTCACAACAAATATAATATTAATAGTGATGATTGGTTAAATTTTACGGATTGGGAAGATGTTAAGGAATGTGTTGAACTCTTAGAAAATTTTTATAATGCAACTCTTGCTTTTTCTAGACAATTCTATCCCACGGTAACCGAAATTTTAGCCTACTTAGCGGAAATAGCTAGAGTTTTACAAGAGTATAAATATAAACCCGGTTATCAAGCGGCTATTTTTGAAATGATAATCAAATTTAAGAAGTATTTTTTTTCTCATCCCAACTTTATTTATTTTGGGTTCTCTTTTAAATCCTTGTTTAAAAGTGTCTTATACTAAAGCATTAGTTGGTCAAATTTATACATTTTTAGAAATTGAACCGGGAGTTCAACCATCTTTAGCTGAAGCCGAACTCGCTATTGATGACGAGTTTAGAAAAGTTTTTACTCATTATTCTAATTTGAAAGAACGTGCTACACCCGTTGCTCCACGCCCTACTACTTCTCAAAGTAGCAAAAAGGGTTTGTCGGGTTTGTCGCATTTAAAAGTTTTACATTCACAGCCAACTTCTTCTTGTAATGCAAACTTTGATGAATATAACTTTTATTTGATGCAGCCAAATGTGGATATCAAGGAACTGGATGAATTGGACGTCTTAGCATGGTGGAAGAAGTACAAGGCAAGTCATCCGATACTCTCAAGAATGACTCGAGATATCCTTACGGTTCAAGTATCAACCGTGGCTTCGGAAAGCGCATTTAGCCAAGGAAGACAGCAAATTGGAGACCATAGACATTCATTATCCGGCTTTAGCTTGCAAGTACTAGTGTGCATTCGCGATTGGATTAGATCGGAGCGACGCAACCAAAACTCAGAAGCGGAGGAAGGCGAAGAGGAAGAAATTGAAGATTTGATAGCAAGTGGACCGGACCAAATGGAAGACTTTGAAGATATTTCCATGGCCGAATACGATATGGGAAAAATTAACGAAATGATTCAGAATTGGTGATTTTATTATTCTACTATTTCTTTACAACTCATGTATTATTTGCAAGTTAAAAAAAACTACAACTTGCAAATAAATGTTATCCAAGAATGAATAAAATATATGGCTCATTGAGCTTTCTTCTATTTACTTGTGTTCATATTTTTACTTTTATTAAGTTAGGAATACACCTAAAATATACTAAGAATATACTTATAATATACATCTACTTAAATTAAAAACTAGAAAGTTATATACTTGAAAAATAACTAAAATATATTAAGAATATATATTATAGTATACATATAATATATATTAAGGATATATAGTATACATAAAATATATTTGGAATATACTTATAATATATAGTATACATACAGTACACATATAACTATATAAGTATAACTTAAACACACACACACACACACACACACACACACACACACATATATATATATATATATATATATATATATATATATATATATATATATATATATATATACTAGTTATGTGAGGCCCGGGAACTCAAGATATAAAAGTAGATATTTTAACTAAAGAAATATAATTTGCGTTAGTACAAGTGTACAACAACAACAACCATATGCCCATTGTAGTCCCACAAGTGGGTAGTTATATGAAAGCAAAATTTTCATTCCACTCCTTTATACTTTAACTTCCATTTTGATGAAATTATTTACTTCAAATCAAATGTGGAGCCAGAATTTGACATTTATAACTTATGTATCCTAATTTTCTGAAGTTATTTAGTTCTAAATAAATAATCTATACATAGTTAATGAACTTTTAAGACAAATACATAATTTAACTTGTGCAACGGATGAAGCTGCTCCTCTCTTAATTAGGAATTAGGGGTTCGGCCCGGGCCCAAACTCAAGATATAAAAGTAGATATTTTAACTAAAAAAATATAATTTGTGTTAGTACAAGTATACAACAACAACCATATAACCATTGTAGTCCCACAAGTGGGTAGTTATATGAAAGCAAAATTTTCATTCCACTCCTTTAATATTTTAACTTCCATTTTGATGAAATTATTTACTTCAAACCAAATGTGGAGCCAGAATTTGACATTTATAACTTATGTATCCTAATTTTCTGAAGTTATTTAGTTCTAAATAAATAATCTATACATAGTTAATGAACTTTTAAGACAAATACATAATTTAACTTGTGCAGCGGATGGAGCTGCTCCTCTCTTAATTAGGGATTAGGGGTTCGAACATGGATATGGAAAAACTCTTTGGAGGAAGCGCTCCCCCCGAATAGGAGCGATACAGTGCGAATTATCTGGATTAATTGGGCTCAAATGCGGATATCGAGCACCAACCAGAAAATCAAAGAACATGAAAAATGAGGTAGGAGGTTCGATAGCTTTTCAAAAGTAGACCTTAAAAACAAAAAACAAAAAGATTGACTTAAATAAATAAGAGTAGGACCTAAAAGTAATTAATTAAAAAGTTTTAAAAAATTTTGGAAATTATTGTGAGGACTACAAAAGTCCCCAGGTTCGATAGCTTTTGAAAAGTAGACCTTAAAAACAAAAAACAAAAAAATTGACTTAAATAAATAAGATTAGGACCTAAAAGTAATTAATTAAAAAGTTTTTAAAAAATTGAGAAATTATTGTGAGGACTACAAAAGTCCCCACATTTGCTCTTATATATAATAGTAATGTTTAAGTTATACTTATAGTATGCATATATATTATATATATACATATATATTCCAAATAATATATATTAAGGATATATAGTATACATATAATATATATTAAGTATACATATAATATATATTAAGAATATATAGTATACATAAAATATATTTGAAATATACTTATAATATATAGTATACATATAATATGCATATACTATACTTAAACATATAGTATACATATATATACATGTATATATATATATATATATATAGTATATATATATGTTTAAGTTATACTTATAGTATACATATAAGTATAGTATACATATAATATATATTAAGTATACATATAATATATATTAAGAATATATAGTATACATAAAATATATTTGGAATATACTTATAATAAATAGCATATAAGTATAACTTAAACATATATACTATATGTTTAAGTATAGTATATGTATACTTAAACATATACTATATATTATAAGTATATTCTTAATATATTTTAGTTATTTTTCAAGTATATACACGTATATGTTGTATTGCTGACTTGCTGTTAGCCTGTTAGTCAGTAAATATTTAAACTTTACTTATAAACTTATATAACATATGTAAATATACCTACAATATACTAATAAATAATATAATATATATATACACTATACGAAAAAAAAAAAAGGGTTTTGGACTGTTTGAACCGGACCGGTTCCGGTTTTGGTTTTGTAACCGGTAAACCGGAACCGATGGCCGATTCCGGTTTTTTAACCGGAAATCGACCGGTTCCGTAACCGGTTATCGGTCCGGTCCGGGTTGACCCGGTTTACGGGCTTACTTTGGTATGATGTATGATCCCAAAAATAGCTTAAAAGGCATTTCGTTATAGTGTAAAGTACCATTTCGGGAAAAAGGGGCGCTTTAAACTTCTACTAAAATATTGTGCAAGTAGTTTGGGTTATAAATGAAATTACTGGAAGAGAAAGAATGAAGAGGCGTAACAGGTAGCTAGTATAAGATACTCAATTCCCACAATAATCTCTCTGCTCCATTCCTCTATTTTCATTTATTGGCTTGACATATTTATTTAGAAAAATCTCCTTATATAGATAGATCTATGACTAAAGGACATAAACAAATATGGGAAACTTACATAAATGATTACATTTTGGGGGTTATTTTTTAGGCATAGCTACACTTTAGCTGATTACATTTCGTAGCTACAGTAGACGCACGCTACAGTAGATTGTATTCAACATTCAGATTGTATTCAAAATTCGGTTGTGTCAGATTTTGGTGTATTCAAGTTAAATTTCGCTGTATTCAAGTCAGATTTCGATGACAAGTTAGATGTATTCAAGTTAGATGTATTCAACTAAGTTATATTCAAGTCAAATGTATTCAACTCAACCGTATTCATTTGTAGTTACTTTTACACTGTATTAACTTTTTTATATTTAAAATTGATTGTATACAAAAAAATATCCTTCAACATACACCCCCAAATAATGAATTTTGCACTAAAAATTAACAAATACACTCAAAAACTGAATACAAAAAATAAAATTCACGAGTAAAAAATGTATTCAAATTCTCCTCATTGTATACGAGTCGGATGTATTCAGCTCAAAAATCGATTGTATTTAATATTTACATGGCTAGCTCAAAAGGATAGAGGGATCCTATTCATTCCAACAAATCTTTGGTGGATGCCTTTGTTGGATGCCCCTGTTTTGTTCTTCACCTATCACATTTTGTGTGATTCCAAAAGTAGCCCTACCATTACAAGGACTTATACCTTAGGTCATGAGTGACAACTGACAATGCCACTATTATTGTACTAGTTTGCCAGTACTCCACTTCATGTGTTTCGTGATCCTTTCAACCATATATTGACCCGGCACCATTGTTTGGCGTGAGCTTCTTCGCACTGGTCATGGGGATGTATATTAACCATTACCATTGCTAGCCGGAGAGGAAAACTCATGTGGTGACAGTGGTGTCTATTTGTGCTTCTGATTGAGAAAATAATGGTATTTGATCTCAATATATTTAATTTGGGAAGAGAAGATTTAGATGAGAGACAAAAGTGATAGGAAATGGAGGAGAGAGAGAGACCAGCTGTGAGAGCAAGAGTGAATTGGGGATACATTCATATTTTCATTGTATTTTACCTTGTAGTTAATAATTGTCATTAACATACAAATGTTAGTTATGAGAAGTAATTAAGTCAAACACTCAAACTATAACTACTAAATATAATTAACTACTAGTGTTTGTCAAGCCATGTAGATTTCCCAACAAATATAGATATGGATTCCAAACGTGCCATAAACTGGCTCACCAACTTCTACACTTTATTATGAACGGCTCATTTATTTAAAATTTATGGACACTTAAGGTAATTCAAGAGTTTTGACTAACAGTGATCCACTAGTTTTATCCTAGAACCTCCTTCGGCTCAAGCTAGAATATCCATTACAAGACTTCTTTTTAAGATGAATTAATTGCAGGGTTTGCCTTTCAAATGGGCTGGTCTTTAACTTTTGTACTTCAAAATCGAACTTATGCCTAACGAGGCATAAGCTCTTTAAGGGCACTGGCATAACTTGTGGATATTATGATGCGTAATTTATGCACCTCTAGACATAAGTTCGATTTTGAAGGACAAAATTAAAGACCAGCCCATTCGAAGGAAAAAAAATTGAAGACCAGCACAAAATAGGAATAAAAGTGCAAATAACCCCCTTAAAATGTTCAACCCGACCCAAATTTAAATGGGCCGGTGGCTGGGCCAGCCCACTATCTTAAAAATATTTATCATAATTTAAAAAACAAAAAATATAACTTCTAATGTAAAAACATAATTATTTAGAAAGACGATATTGCATAATGTTATTACAAGTCTCAAGTTAAATTATCCCAATAATAAAAAAATAGAAACGAGGGCGAGAGAGGAAAGAGCGGCTCTTTCTTTTTGGGGTTAGGAAATTAGAATTCTGTTATATGCTTGTTTTTATTCAACATAACTTTGTGTTTAAATTTTAACACTTCAATCTTTAGGCTTTGTAAAATGATGGGCTAAGTAGATTTTGAGTTTGAGCTCTTCTTCTTGTTATTTTAGTTCCAACTTCCTTATAGACAGGTGAGCTTTTTTGGGCCGAACTATCATTCTTAAATGGGCTCCAAACATATTTGTTAGCCTAGCCCCACTAAACATTTTTTTGTACGGATTGTCCTTCAAAGGCAGAGTGTGAGCAGAGTATGAAACTCTGTCTTACGAATCCAAACTCTATCTTACGATTTTTTTTAATTTTTTACTAAGCAGATGTCCGAGCCCGAAATAAGAAAAATTTTAACGAAGAACAAAAATTAAGGACTAGTGCCTTTGAAGCACAGCGTGCATATAACCCCCTACTAAATCATGGGCTTGGTTGGGCATGTCCAATAGGTCAAGCCTATATTAATGGCTCTAGATAAGTCTACAAAAGTAACAACGAGGATAATTGACAAGGGCATGAATGAGTCCAAAAGTATAACAGAGGATTAAATTGAAGTATTTAGGTTGGATCCTTCTTTTGGGGTAACTAACTTATTTATGAAAAATCAATATAAATGATTATATGGGGTAACTAATTTAGTAGTTTAAGTTTTCTGTAGTAAACTTCTTTATTTACTTTCGACATTTGGCATCTGCTGTTAGTATCCTCCAATAAATGGAACATGAAAATAAAATTACTTTCCTCATTCACCAAATAAACATTAAACAGAAAATCATTCTGAAAGTTTGTTCTTCTTTCCCACTAGGAGACATTTAGTGTCATTCTGTGTAATGGTCCTAATGAAAGACGATATTTTCCAAAAAGGAAAAGAAGAAGAGATGGCCCAGCGATATTGATTAAAGCAATCACCATCACACTTGTTTACTTTTTTTAATTTTTTAATTTTATTTTTTAAAATGTTTTCAAATCAGCGTGTTGTTTAGTTAGCTTAATTTATAACATGGGAAAATTGATAAACAAATATCTCAAGAATATCTTTAGTCCACATCATGTATCATCGTTCTTGGTCTTATCTCCTTGTCTTTCTTCTCTCAATATTGTTCAAAAGACTTTTTACTTTCATTCAGTGGTTTATTTCCTTACTATACTCGTCGTCATAATATTTTCTTGCTCTAGGGATTTAACATATTCTTTAAGAAGGGAAGTGTACATATTACGTACGTCTTAATATTATTATTAACTATTTTATTTTAATAAGCAACAGTACTTTTGATTTCATGTGAACTAAAAGTGACTACTGACTACTAATTACCTGCTTAGAGAAAATAAAGAGAAAAAACTTCAGCACAGAGATGTACTTACTTCAGTATTAATATGTCAACTGTCAAAACATCCACATTCCACATGCTGTTGTTTCTTCTTTTTCTTCCTTTTATTTGTTTCCTTCTAATTCGTGAACACTCAGGTGGACCTCTTACGTTTTTTGGATTTCTTTTCTTTTTTGTGATGATAAATGTGTGCAGTGTGCGTATCAAACTTAGATTTCTACTTATCACGCTGAGATTTTGTGTTGACCTTTTATTTAATTTTTTCTCAATTTTAAAACACAACGTTTAAAATTTCTATTTACATGCAGTCGTCGTAGTATTGAATTAAATTAATGAAAGTATGTAAATGCAAATAGTACTTCTCTAGAGAGTCGGCTCGGTCCAATATCAATGAAAAAAACTTGTCCAGGTTTTGTGATTTATACTCAAATAATCAAATTCATTTTTCTTGGTATAGTTTAATGTTCATGTCTCGTGGCCAGTGGGGAAAACATATTAACATGCACTAGTAATGGCTGTACGTTGTTGGCTTGTTGCCATATATTTTCATCCTAGCATGCTACATCTTTTAATTATTTGGACTACTCATTTTCTTACATTATCAGTAAGATAATACTGGAATTTTACATATATATTGTCGTTTTACAACAATTATAGTATATGTTCTCTTTGGTTTTTCTTTTTCTCTATGGATCAAGAAAAGTTGAGTTCATATATGAGATTACATCTTCTTAAGCGACAAAATGGATCAAGAAATAAGTCAAGTTAGATTTTGATCACAACACTTAAAAAAGGGTATATAATACATCTAGAGTGGGAAATTTTGTGTCTAGTAGGTATTTGTACAATCAATAAATGCTTGACGATTGCATTTTGCATATATTCTTTTATAAATAACCATGGTAGATCGTGTATGTGTATATATATATATATATATCCATTCTCACTTAGATGTGTGATGCTCCTTTTAAGAAAGTTAAAATTAGCTTGGTTTTGTGTAACGAATAAGTGCGAGTAATTTCCCCCCCTAGGAGGTTAAGCTACAGAGAAACGGAATATCTTTAAATGATGGGACCCCAATACCCCATGAAGAATATTCAATACAATTAAAAAAGACATGTACAATGAAGCTAAATTCGTCATTTACAAACTTTTCTTTTTTCATAAGTTGATTCGTTTTCAGAAAAAGTTACTCCTATTCTGCTTTTCCGAAGGGGCAACACTTATGAAACCAAATATGAGGAGGAAGCTACTTAACTAGTTGCCACGATAAAAGCTGGCTACAACGTTAGTTACTTATGAAAAGATTTGTCTTTCTATAAGAGCAAGATAATATTAAGAGTCCGGAGCCTAAAGGTATAAAAATACACGATATTTATCAAAAGGGGATGCCCAAAAATTTATATACCAAAAGGGGTATATCGTGGGCTGATCCACGATATACCCCAAAGTTTTTTTTCGGCTGTCAGAGCCAAATCAACGAAAAAAAAAAAAATTTAAACGTATAACGTGGATCAGTCCACGTTTTACAAATATATTTAGTAAAACGTGGACTGATCCACGTTTTACCTCTAAAGTTTTTTTTTTTTTTTTTTTGCGAGCACTAAAAAAAAAATTTAGTAAACTTTTTTTTTTTTTTTGTAACACTTAGTGTGTTTTTTCATACTTTGACCAATGATTAATCGTGTGTGAAGACTCCGAAACGTCAATATTTTATATAGAACCTGATATTTTTTTCTGCGTACAATAATGTAGGCTCAATACATCAAGGATACCTAGACGTTCGGATCGTCATTTTAGGGGTTGAAAAGGTGCCCGAAGTAAGTTTTGTTTGAAAAAACTTAGTGTTTTTTCATACTTTGACCAATGATTAGTCGTGTGTGAAGACTCCGAAACGTCAATATTTTATATAGAACTTGATATTTTTTCTGCGTACAATAATGTAGGCTCAATACATCAAGGATACGTAGACGTTCGGATAGTCATTTTAGGGGTTGAAAAGGTACCCGAAGTAAGTTTTGTTTAAGGTTTAAGTGTTTTGTTTTTTAAGGTTTTTGATTTAAGCGTGTTATTTTTTAATCACGACAAAACATTATTTTGAATATAAATATAATTCTAAAAAATATAGGGAGAAAAACTAGTTGTAAAGTGGTCAAACTTTAGATGGTCATAACTTTGCGCTCGGACGTCTGTTTTACGCGTTCTTTTTTTGAACTTGCGTATTTTTTCGAGATCTATACGGACGAACTGCCACAAGGCGGTTTGGCCGAGCCGATTTTAAAAAAAACACCTTTTATCCCATTCAATTTCAATTTTCCCCTAAATTGGCCTGAAATTTTCAGTTTTATTTACTTATAAGATGATGATACGCAATAGATTTCAACGTAAAAATCCCGGGGTAATGTAGCTGTGAATGTCAATTTCACTTCTGTGGTTTCAATTTTTGAAAATAAAGCTGACTAATTTTCTCGACATATAAAGTTGACTAAAATAACCTTACAGTCAAACACTAAGTTTTTTCAAACAAAACTTATTTCGGGCACCTTTTCAACCCCTAAATGACTATCCGAACGTCTACGTATCCTTGATGTATTGAGCCTACATTATTGTACGCAGAAAAAATATCAAGTTCTATATAAAATATTGACGTTTCGGAGTCTTCACACACGATTAATCATTGGTCAAAGTATGAAAAAACAGTAAGTTTTTTCAAACAAAACTTACTTCGGGAACCTTTTCAACCCCTAAAATGACGATCCGAACGTCTACGTATCCTTGATGTATTGAGCCTACATTATTGTACGCAGAAAAAAATATCATGTTCTATATAAAATATTGACGTTTCGGAGTCTTCACACACGATTAATCATCGATCAAAGTATGAAAAAACACACTAAGTGTTACAAAAAAAAAAAAAGTTTACTAAATTTTTTTTTTAGTGCTCGCAAAAAAAAAAAAACTTTAGAGGTAAAACGTGGATCAGTCCACGTTTTACTAAATATATTTGTAAAACGTGGACTGATCCACGTTATACAAAATATATTGTATAACGTGGATCAGTCCACGTTATACGTTCAAATTTTTTATTTTTTTAATTTTTCGTTGATTTGGCTCTGACAGCCGAAAAAAAACTTTGGGGTATATCGTGGATCAGTCCACGATATACCCCTTTTGGTATATAAATTTTTGGGCATCCCCTTTTGGTAAATATCGTGTATTTTTATACCCTTTAGGCTCCGGACTCATAATATTAATGTGTGAACCTATGCTTTTGAGTTGGTTCTGTCTATAGCAATCACGGTCCTCTATATTTATCCACCAATATGGTAAGAGTTTATGGTGGTCCTAAATTTTATCGATAACTGGCATTATTTCTCATAAAGAAGCACATCTTATTCTGATAGGAGCTGCATTATTATATGTGCTTTGATGTGTAAGTAGAGATAAATTCAAGATTATAAATCAATGGATATGAATGTCATAGTACTGACTAATTTCTTATCATAACATATGCCAATTTACAACCGCATATGAGAAGGCAGTGAAAGTGTTTGCACTCGCTGACATTTATGATTTACCCTCGCATTTTGTATTTGTTACAGACCCTGCAAATGCATAAAACAATGAATGGACCAAAGCCTCTTCAAAAGTTGGGAAAAAAGCCTAATGAAAATAAGGAGGCCTGAGTACTACAAACCAAGAATAAGAAGGAACTTCACTTCTTGAAGGCAAATTAAAGATAAAATAAAGAGATCTAGAACCAGGGGAGGAGCGAGAAGATTAGCAACGGGTGATGTCAAACTCAGTAACTTTAGTTCAAACGATGTATTTGTAACACTAAATATGTACAAAATTAAATTGAGAGCTCAGTTATTAACACCTAATATCGCTATACTAATGGTTGGAAATAGCTATTTCGTCGAGTCCACCTATAAGAGAGGTTAACTATCCTATTAACCCATAATTTGTCCTCATCCTAAATCCTACGGCTGTACACATATAAACACACTACTATGAGGTGTTGGCAAAATAGATTTTTTCATATTAATATGACAGCTAGGTTTACAAAGAGAAAATTCTCTACATCTTTCAAGAGAGGACTTTTAGGCTGCGGAAACAAGAAACACCAATGGCTAGGCTTAGCGGGGCTTGGCGTGGCTAGGCTTAGCAGGGCTTAGCGAAGCTTGGAGTGGCTAGGCTTAGCGGAGCTTAGCAGTGCTTAGGGGTGCTTAAAGTGGCTTGGCGTGGCTAGGCTTACGGAGCTTCGCGAGGCTTAGCGGGCTTAAAGTGGCTTGGAGTGGCTAGGCTTAGCGGAGCTTAAAATGGCTTAGCAGGGCTTGGAGTGGCTAGGCTTAGCACAGCTTAGCAGCGGGCTTAAAGTGGGTTGGTGTGGCTAGGCTTAGCGCAGCGTAGCAGCGCGGGGCTTAAAGTGACTTGGCGTGGCTAGCCTTTGCGGAGCTTAGCAAAGAGTAGAGCTTGGCTTCATGTTAGTGTAATTTATACTAAATTAAAAATCAATATTACATAAAAGTTGATCTCTTTCAATCAATAGGTGTCGTGAATGATAGTTAGATTACCTATCTTGCGAGCACTAGATTAGACCATTTCTAAACAGTCCTTCTAATTGATTGATTGTACTATCATATATAGCTAACAGTTCTGAACCCAATAAAAATGTAAAACAAAGCAGCAATATGGAAATGGCTCAGTAAAAGTATATCGATTTGTTCATAGAATGATGTTTCACTATTTTGAATGATATTGTTGAACCTTTATTGAGTCTTTTTAATTAATAATGTAAGGATTCTCGAATTTCTGAACAGCCGGTGAAGTTATGATTGCTGCAGATCCGATTTCGCTAAGAAAAATCTCTAAGTCTCCTAACTATTTAGTAATTTTGGCTAAATACAACGCTACATTTAGAACTCATTGTAAAGTTTAAATTCTGACTCTGTTGAGACCACGTGAAGTAGGGCCCCTCAACAACGAAGACTAGTAGCAGTCACTACAAGAAAGTATAGAAATGACAATAAAAAATTTAATATTTGGCAAAAACTTAGTTTTATTGTTGACAAATGAATTTTTTTGTTGCCCTGAATTTAATTATGTTGCCTTAGTATTGATTATTGTTGCAAAAAGTACTTTTGGCAACAATAAAAAAAATTGTTGCGCGTTGTTGCAATAACAGCCGCTGAAAAAAGTCTATACAATATTTTTTTTTTGCCAAAAATACTTTTTGCAATAATAATCAATCTATAATAATAAAAAAAATTATTGCTAAATATATTTTTTCTTGTAGTGAGGTCACTACTTCCCACATGTTTGGACTTTGGAGAGTGGATAGACCTAAAAACAATCCTTTGGTCTATAATAAACGAAATGCATTATGTAACTTTGTTGTCATTCATCAATATGTTTTTACCAAAAAAAAAACGTGTCTTTTTACCGAGTAATGTTTCAATATTAGGAAAGACATTTGACAAATTGACAACGACCCTCCGTCCTCCGCCTCCGTCACTTTGTCAAAATTAAATTTCCTAACCATCCCCTTTGTTGTACTTGTACCCCACATTTAAAAATCATTTCACTCTCTGGTATATCACAAAACTTGTTCCAACATAAATTTGAGTCATTAATATTTTTTGATATTTTTTGACGATTAACGCGGTTTCTTTAATTCTACCATGCATGTATACATTGGAGATTTATATAGATAGTATTTTTTTTTTCATTTTATTATATTTGCTTCATCATCTACAAACTTCTATAGTTTTCAACAGTATGAAATTAGACAAAGAAAAAGGAAAAAATATATACGTTGCCTCTCACGTTGAAACAACTAGGACCATTTATTTACTAGTAAATAAGTGGTCCTAGTTGTTTTGTTGTTGTTAAATGATTAAACTAGACGATGTTATTTTTCACAGCAGACACATATTTGTCGGTGCTTTGCGTTAACTATACAGTACGTTAATAGTAAAAGGTTCGAGTGGGTTTTAGCAATATAATATTGTGGTGTTAGAAAAATAGTTAAATATAAACGAAGAAGATAATGGCTTTGAGGCGTGGATAAAATGACTTTTCTTAAAGAGATATTGTCCGTATACACATTGGGGAAAAATACAAGCAATTTCCTTCAGGATACAACAAAGCCTAAATTATACATGCAGATTTTTTTATGTGCTACTTCAAGAGTGTCCTTCTATTTACAGAGTTTGGGAAATGACTTTTCAAATAGTCATGTCCTTTCATGAATAGATGTGTCTATTCAATTTAAGACCTCTTATATTACAAACTATCTAACAATCCCCCACTAGTTTGTAATATTTCTTATAATATTATGCATACCGGAGAGTATCTTATAATAGATTTGAACTTTCCATTAATGTAAATACTTGAAAAGTTCTGACGAAGTTATTTGTATCATTAAAGATTTGAACCACAACTCCATATGCCAAAACCGAAAATATCACACACATAATATTATTTAGTAGCTTAGAAAATCCAGTATTTTGCTTTAGCACGTTTATGGCCATGTGCTCATCCTGATTCCATGAATACTTACAAGACCAATCCTCTAAGTCTTGCGTGAAGCGGCACCACTTCGATATTTATATAGGTGAAATTTAGCTACTATGTCCCTGTTACTGCAGACATTTACTAATTTCATTAAGAATAAATTCAACCTCTTCTCGTAACAGTTTGCACCATGGAGTTTGTCGCTACGCCCCTGTTATTTCAGACATTTAACAATTCCTTGACTCCTCATATAATAGTATGCAGTACATTGGATTCAAGGCTCAAAACGAGGAGACTCGTGCTTTAGCAACACATATGACTTGTTATTACACGTGTCATACCCCATTTTAACCGGGTTAAAGTAGAAGTACGACATATTGGTGATTCCTGTTTTTGTTTTGTTTAAGGAGTCGCCACCTAATTATTTATGGTGAATTAGGACACCTAAAGTTTATTAAAGTTATTTTCTAAGTTAACTCTGTTTTAAAAATCTGCGAAACTTAAGATTCTAGGTAAGGGTTCAATTAGTCTAAAGGGAAGGTATCAGGCATCCTTTAAGACCCATTAACAATGGTTAACCGACCGGACTTATATTAGTAGGCTAAATGTAAATATAGTGATATAGGAAAAATATAGCTTTGTAAATATGGCTGAAGTTATAGATAAACCTATAAGAATGCTATTTGAAAATAAGACTTGTAGGAAATAATAATTTATATAAAAGAGTACTCCCAATGCTATTTTAAAAATATGACTTATATTTAAGGCTTTAAATGAAAGTATAATAGCGTTGTTTAAAGTAATACTTGTAGAGGAGATTCAACAATCGTGAATTTTAAGTAAAGATTATCTTGTATTGACTATTGCAATGTAGAAAAAGCCTAGACTTATATTTTAAATATGAAAAAGGCACGAATCTTCTCTTTTTTTTTTCTTCTTTTTATCACTTTTATTTAGCCCATTTCAGCTAAAAATATGTATAATTGGGTAAATCTTGAAAATGTTTATAAAATATAATTGGATTCCTACTTAATGACGTTTTGAAATTCATAAGATAGTAAGAATGAAAAATGATTCCTTTAACCCAAAAATATGTAGTCATATTATTTGAAAATCAATTACTCGAATAAATGTTATAGATACTATAAATAGTTTAGAAAATAGAAGTGAATGTAATTTGTGAAATTAACTACCCATTACTAAACTAAAACCCTTAATGTCACTAAGGTTTATCTAAATTAACAAACAAAAATGTTAGTCATACAATACACATTAAATGCACATAAAAAAATAAAAATAGAGGAATAGGAATGATGCAAATGGGCTTAGCCCATTGAGGACTGCTACTGTTCGCCGCCACTGTTATGGGCTTCGGCCCAGCAGATTTTAATATGTCGCTGCGGATGGCTGACTCGAGAAGAAGATTTTGTTGGGATTTTAGCCCAACACTGAATGCGGGAGATGACAAGTCCCTAGGACTCACGCGGTGGTCATGCATAAAACGAAAGAAAAAAGATTAGTAAAGTAAAAATATACAAACATTAAAGTGAAAATATATAAAACATTTTCAGATAGAGTGCAGAATAAGGACAAGATGTATATGCCAACAGCACACAGAGGGAGTCAATCGAATCCATGACAGAGCAATACATACGGTGACATACTTAAAGGCAACAGAACAGTCATGATAGAATTAGGAGAAATAGATTAGTCATGGTGGGACTAGAAATAAGCAAGTGTGAAGAATTAACAAGAAATGCATAGAGAGATCAAGGCTGAGTTAAAATTAAGGTAGTATGATATATGGATGCATTTGAAAGAGCTATAAACTAAGCATAAGATCACAAATTGATGGCAAGTTGATCACGGTACTGAAGAAATAGTCACAAACCATATACAGAAGAAGCGTGGTCAACTTAAGTCCAGAGCATGAGATATGACATACAATTGGAACAAAGTGACAAATTGTTAAGTTGACAAGAGTGCAGTGATCCAATTAGCACAATCCAAATAGCACAGATAGATTATTAAAAGGGTAGGAATAGTCACAGAGATTTCCTTATATCATATTTCAAAAGTAAAACCAAATAGACATTTCTTACGGACACTTCACATGATTTATGATTTGGTATCAAGTTCCCGAAAGAACTTCATCCAAACAAGATTATCAGTTTTGCACAACTATTCGAATGTAAGCCTAAAGTTTCCAATCGCAATACTAAAATAAAATCGTTAATGGCTGTTGAGACAGAGGCTGAAAGATGACAGAAGGGAGCAGAGCAGAGGAAAGTAGCAATGCATTATTTTTACCTAAACCTTATGAAAGGCTGACCATAGTCCATATGTGAGATGGTTCCCAGAAATTCTATTTGGCTCAAAATAAGGCTTCTGATATTATGAAAAGTGTTGGAACTACTGGTTTCAGAGCAAAGGATATTAAGCTACATGGTTTACCTTATTTAACAGTTTAGACAGGGACATGAGGGATGGAGTAGACAGAATTCCTACTGATTCATACTTGACTTGAATAAACTATATTTGACTGCAATTTGACCAAGCTAAGCAACATTTAAATACAAACAATCTGAACAGTCGTAGATAAGTGACTACACATACTCAAACAGACTACCAGTCGCACTAAACAGGGAAGAAACCTGAACAGCTCGCAGACTAGCTAAGTTAGGCATGGATAGGTTTAGACTAAACCAAACAGTATCAAGAAAATGAACTGATTTACACACATAGCAATAATCATGAAGCAGAAACTCAGATTAAACTAGAAAATACAACAAAGCTAGTCTAATAATTAAGCCAAGACAATAAGTTAAACATGTTAGGTGGCAGATTGAGATTAACCATTCTGGCAACTGAGCTAATAGTGAGATAATGCAGGATTAAATACAACTAATCTGATCTAAAAAAAATATACTAATCGAATAAACTGGTATGCCAAACTAAACAACATCTACCAGATGAGCTAAACTAATCATACGAACACAAAGCAGAAATTAAATACCAAACAAGATGAAATGGATGTCTGAGACCAACTCTCTTTTCATATAGGCTTTTATAGGAAATTCTTTTTTACTGAACTGAAACCAGACAACATTCAGGTTTACTCGTTCCCATAAAGTTTAAACATCAGCTCTAGCTTAACAGACACGAACAGAAGCAAACAAACATACATGTGATGAAGCAAGCATACATAATCACATCTAGATTATACGGCACATGACTAAAAGATTTCGTCAACAGGTGACTTCAGACCACATTATAAGATTCAACAGAGTACTAACACGATACCTAAGATATACACACCATGGTGTGTATACCAGATGTATATCGAATGTATACCCACTGTAGATCCTATGTATATTCGGCTTTAAACAGATTCTAAGTCCTGGAAATTCAGTCTAAGCATCCAAACTACAGTATACATCTTTCAAATTCATTTAGCAATCAATAATCTATCCTAACAGCTCCCAAACATCAAACGAATAACAGGAAAACGAAGAGACTACATAACCAACACAAAATTGCAGAAATAAACTAAGATTTTGAACTAAAATAGAAACTAACGACTAAAACAATAAGTCTCATAACATTACATGTAAAACCATTCCAAATGCTAAATAATCAGAATAAATCATGCTTCACAATTCACAGACCAAAGCAGGGTAAAGCTACGACGCTTATAAAATCGATTAAGCCGTGTTGAACTCTAAATACCACAGGAACGCAGAATCAAGAACCAATTGGAAATGCTAAACAGTCGACAGAACATATACAAACATATCAGAAACTTTAGATTCGAAAATTAAAAAAAAAACACTGACCTTTTGTGGGTGCAGTGAACAGGCGATGGGGTCTCGAATCTACTCGAACACGACGAATCCGAACCTGAACCCGATTAAAGTAACTAGAGTTTTAAACAGAAAAGGAAAGGAAAATAGAGTAATTGTTGGCTGTTTTTGTTGATTAAAACTTGTGTTTTGTAGGGGATTTTCGTGGTTCCAGATCTTTTTCGATGTAGGATTCTATTTTTTTCTTTTTTCTTTATAAAAAAAACGATGGATTCCCCTCCCCAAAAACTGAAAATCCTCCTTTCTCCAGCCAAATCCCCCCTGCAAACGTCTCAAGAGAGTTCCCTTTATAGGGTTTCAATTCGGGTTTAAGAAAGGAGAGAGAGGAGCGGGGACAGGCGTGGGGGACAAGGAGAGGTGGAGGTGGCAGAGAACGTGGGGGACAAGGGGAAGTGGAAAGGAGCGGGGAACGTGGGAGAGAGAAGGGGAGGCGGCAGGTGAGGGATGGAGAGAAGGGAGAGAGAGGTGAGGGAGGCCAAGAAAGAAAAAGGAAAAGGAGAAAGAGGATGAGGGGTAGGGTTTAGGAAAAGGATAAGTGGGCCGGACGGGTCAAAAAGGGGTAATGGGCTGGTCGGGTGAAATGTTTGGGCCAGACGGGTGAGAATGCGTAATGGGCTGGGTGAATCAAAATGTATGGGTTGATTATTTGGATAGGGGAATGATATTGTATTTGTATTTTGGGCCATTAATTTGGCTGAAAATTGTTGATCCTTCCTCCTCTATTTAATTATTTTTGGGCTTCTAATTTAATAACTGGTATAATATATATTATGTAAAGACAATAAATAATTAATATGTAGAAAAATAAATATTTTGCAAAGTGTTGTCTTGTAATTAATTTAACGATTCCAAACCCGAAAATGAAACGATGACGAACATTTAAAATTTGTGATAAAGTAATGCTCGTAATGTTTAAAAATAAAAGTAGCGAAAATAATAGTAGTGAAAATAAAGTATTTAGTTCGTCAGTAAATTTAGAAGCCCGAGTAAATAAAATTGAATAAAGGAGGGACAAAATTGGGTGTCAACAACACGTTGAACTTGTATTGTTAGAGTGTATACTAACTCAAAGTTGGGTTCTCATCACTTATGTTATAATTTAAGGATTTTAGCCTTATTCCTTGACAATTTATTTGTACTGCATTTCTTCTTTATAAATCTTGCAAGATCAACATAAATTATTTTCATGCCAGGCTGAAAAGAAATCTTTTACATAGACATGCCGGGGACATGTATGCCTAAACTTTTCATTGCATGTCCAATTATTGGCTACTTTTAACGTAGCTTCATTACATAAGAGAATGATTGCACCAGTTGTGGCCACAACTCTTAATAACAAATGCGTTTCTTAATCACTTCTCTTCTTTCTAGCATATGTACATGCTCAATATTTCATATATTGTGGAACAAAAGTTTGGCTTCACGCACAAAATGTAACTCCATTCAAGGTACAAATCCATCTTAAAGTGGACTTTTTCTTCTTATCATTTGATCAAATGATTCTTAAATTTATAGACCAAAAGAGGTCTCTGTTCATGAACATCATATCTCTATATACAAAGAGTTGTCTAACAGACACATCTTTTCATGAGAAATTACAACCGTTTAAGCGACACTATTTCATGAAAGAACATAACATCTATAGGAAGGCTCATAATCTAACCATCTTGGTAATTCCATCAACTAATCATCACCATAATTGTGAAGTTGTAAATTCACTAACTACCATATTTTGTGGGAGTTGAAAAAATAATTTTCTATCTTAAACTTCTTTAAATAATATTGGCTATCAATCATAAGTCAAGCACCCCCACACTTTAAACATTGTAAGTGTCCTTTCCAAACAATACTAAATACTTGAAATCTTATTATGAAAGTCATAACCTCTCAAGTGACATATTTACACAAGAGAACATAACATTTCAAGTAACACCCTTTCATAAAAGAATATTTTTTTTCCCTGAAAAAACGTGTATGTCCAACCATATTCAAATTTTCAAATTAGTTGTTTCATCCACTAGTCGTCCCCAAAACTGACCAAATTATGAATTCATTCACTGCCATATGTCAATATCCACCAAGGATTTTGTGGGAGTTGAAGAACTACACAATTTAAATAAATTTATATCTCAAGTTTCTTCAAAATTGTAACAGACACTAAGTCCAATATTGACTTTTAATCATAAGTCAAACACTCCCACAGTTTAAATTTTTCAAATGACATATTCTAGGCAATTTTGTTGACATGCACAAAGTATCAATATTTTGTACTAAGACATCAAATTCACATAAAATGTCTTTCAAACTACCCTTTGCACAACCCAAATGAAAGAGAATTACTTCTTAAATCATTTTGGTGCCAATTTCAACGTTATAAACTCATTTTGTTATAATGAGAAGACGTTATTGTTACAAAAACGTTTCAACCATTAGTGTACCCAAAATGATTTACAGATAAAGTGTCTTTTCTCTATATTTTAAAGGCAAAATACATCAAATGCACCCCAAACTATGCCTGAAAAGTCGAGTTCACACTCCAACTATTCGGGCGACCTATTACACTCTTAATCATGTAAAAAGTGGATTTAATACCACCTTCATACACATATAACCACTTGCATAAAGGGAGGTGTGACACACTCGCTGCCACATCAGCGACACATCAACGCCACACTGGATATCTTTTAAATTTTAAATTTATGTTATTTTTCTTTTATTTATTCATTTGATTTTCTTTTGTTAATTATATTTACATTAATTAATTCCTAATTAACCATAAAACCCTCCCATAATTACATCTTCTCCATCATTAAACCATCTCACCACCCCATTTCACTAGAACCACCATATCCGCCACCACCCCCACCACCAATTTCACCACAACCATATCCGCCACCACCAAATTTGCCACCACCCATTTCACCACCACCATATCCGCCGCTACCACCACAATCAATTTCACCACCATCATATCCATCACCACCATCAAACCAACCATCTAACCCACCACCAAAAAATAAAAAAACATTACCACAAATTTCACCAACCACAACCAAATCAACCATTAAATCGCTTCACAACTACTGCTACTATAAGAAATTGCAAACAATCACCATAAATTCAAGATCCGCGACTAAATTCACCACTGAAATTACATCACCCCCATCCAAAATTCAATTTTGTTCCCCTTTTTTTGCAATAAAATTCAGTTTTATTCACCACCAGTTGTGCTTGCGGGTGGATTAGGCTCAAATGTGCATTGAAAATTTGGCGTTTGGACAATTATTCCTCCGGCGGCGCTGGAATCAGTGAGCTGCAAGCTCTTTTTTTTTTTTTTTTTTAATGAACACCTGCAAGCTCCATTATTCACTGTTATTTATTGTCTACTCCACTGCCATTGCCATTGACACCCCTATACGCTTCTTGCTCTTCCTCAAAATTAAAGACCATCCCATTTGAAGGACAAACTGTGTAATTTCTTCATTTTTGTGTTGTTGTTGCTGCTGCTGATGTTGTAAAGGGGCTATAATGATTGGTTGCATCCTCTCTAGGCTATGTTCAATCATGGCATTGAGAAAATCCAACCCGTATCTATTCCATAATTTCCATGAAATGGTGTCGGCTGGAAATAATTTCCATAATTTCCAGTTTGACACAGCACAACTGATGAAGAAGAAGGGTTTGGGGCTGGGGGTTGGGTGTGGCATGAAGGTAGATGAGAAGAGGGTTGGTGGTGATGAAATGGAGAAGGAGGACATGAAAATAAAATCAGTTTTTATTAATTTTTTTTTACTACTTCACTTTCCTAGTATTTAAATATAATTTGTTTTTGTGCCACTTCAGCTTCTAGGGTGGTATTAAATTTATTTTATGATGTTCGGGTGTGTAATAGGTCGCTTGTATAGTTTAAGTGTAATATTGACATTTTGGATATAGTTTAAGGGTGATTTGATGTATTTTGCCTATTTTAAATTATTCTAACAACTTTCATGTATAAATATTATCCATCAAAATAAAGGAATTCATATATTGTCACGCCCCGAACCATGGCTTCGGCGAAACACGGCACTCAGTGCCTTACTGCATGTGGCCGAGCGAACCACATGGCTTGTTGAATCATCATGAGGCATAACATGAGCGGAATATAACGTGAATGCATGATGAGCCTTTATAAAACGTAGTAAGTCATAATACTTAATAAAAATACTTGTTTAAACATGAGTGCGGAAATAACATGAATGAGCCAAAATGGCTATACGACTCTGAATGTCTGACATAACATAACTGACTTGTCTAGTCTATGAAACCTCTATCAGGAGTCTGACTGGAAAACATACTTACTGGGACAAGCCCCCCAGCATACCTTAGATGCATAACTAATCATAAAACAAAAGTTGACTAAACCCCGAATGAGATGGGGCTCACCAATAAGCTGATACGAATGTTGTTCTACTGAGCAGATGTGTCACCCTGTATATCAGTACCTGCATCGTGAAATGCAGGCCCCCGGGCAATAAAAGGGGACGTTAGCACATTGAATGTACTGGTATGTAAAGCAACTGAATAAAATAACATGGGACATGAAATAACATGATAAGAACTGAAACTAAAAACCTGGACATGAACATGAGCATGAGCATGAGTACATATATATATATATATATATATATATATATAACGTAAGTAAAACATGATAAGTAGGGAGAGCATTTCATAAACCGACATGTGATATCACCACGTGGGTACGTGGAGTCTGGTACCTCGCCGGACCAGCAGAGCCCCCATACCTTGCCAGGGTATAAGGTGGTATCGTGCCTGATGGATCCATTCAGTGTAAAATTAAGGTATCGTCCTATCTAGGCGGAGCGATCCTTGTCCTACGGTGGCTACGTAGTTTCAGGCTATCTGAGCCTTCTCAGTAATTCGTGCAGCTCCAAAAAACATGAACATAATATAGTTGGCTAAGAAGCCCATGATTTTCGTGAATTAACTTGTACTTGTCTTGTAATCATGATTTCACGAAATAACTTGTAAACATGGTTTCATGAAATAACTTGTAAATATGGTTTCATCAAATAACTTGTATTTAGTATGTATGTATCTTGTAACATAGCATGAAAGTAATTATATAATATAGTTGCATGAGAACTTGTAGACATGTAGGATATTCATGAAATAATCATTTTATTTAAAAACATGCATGCAAGAACCCATGAAATACAAGATATGGGTTTTCATGGATTACGGACGGATTCTCAATAATCATAAAGAAATATTAAGAACTCAATGATGGAATTATAACAATTCATACATAATATAATCATGGACATGGACCTAGGGTTATCATGAGCATGGTATAGAAACCCTAGTTTTAGTAGAGAATCATAATTTATCACTACAAGAGAACATGGAATTAGCTACGACATTTGTCGGAAATTCCTAGCTAATCCGTAGCTAAATGATATTAGCATGGGATTTTGCTGTTCAGCTACGAAATTTTGTCCGTCGCTAATTCCATATTTTCTTGTAGTGTATGGATTATGAGACGTGGGGAAGAACAATGATGTTCCCACACGTAGATAGTAACTCTACATACCTTAGTCGCTCCAAAACTTGAATTAAAGACTTGAGCTTTGAAGAAGATTTCCAAAATCTTGAATTCTTGGCCCTTGAGATGGGTTTTCTTGAAAACCCTAGTTTTGGAATGATGATTTCTTGTTTAGATTACAAGGATATGTATTAGAATTGACTTGGAATAATTAGAGTAGGCTTACCTTGGTGTTCTTGATGATGGGAGAGGGTAGGAGGTTGTTCTAGGGTTTGAAGGAATGAAAAATAATGATTTGAACTGATATAGACGAATATATACTGTTCTGGAAAATTGGATTTTACGTCCAGCAAAATACTGGCCGTATTTTGAAATACGGACTACACTGCGTCTCTTCAGTAAAATGGCCATAACTCTTTGCACAGATGTCCGTTTGACTCCCATAATATACCGTTGGAAAGGTATTTCAAAGCTCTACAACTTTCATCAAGGAAGTTTTCCCAAATTCCAAATATGTTTTGAAATACCGGCCGTATTTTGAAATACGGTCCGTATTTAACCATTTGACATCCAAATGTCAAATTCCAGCCGTAATTGGTACCAGTTTACGACTTGAATTACGGCCCGTATACTGAAATACGGTCACTGTTCATGGGCGTAAACCCCCATCTTACCACTGAACAGGGAATTTTCAATTCTCACATTCTTTATCTGATTTTCTAAGTCTAGGATCATGGTCAAAGCTTAGGTTAAAGGTACGAGGTGTTACATATATATCATCCAATAACTTGAAAGTAAAATTCATATGATCTTTATGCAACATAGTTATGTCATGATAATATTCTTTGTGCAGAATAACAAATTTATAATAAGCATATCAAATATGTTTTCCTTAAACTTACTTATAATGCATTTCATGATCATCACAAGTGGGTCATCTACCCTAATATTTGAGAAAATAAAGTTCACAAAAATCACAAAGGGTAGAAATTCATAAAATAATAAGAGAAGTTAAGAAGGTAGAACCCGATATTCGCCGCTTTCTTCCTGATTTAATGCTTTAATTGATCACCTTTGTCATATGAATGACCTTTAAATTCTCCTTGGTTGTTTCACTGTAGTGTTTATTGCCCCAGTGCAAACAAGAACTTTCACGATTCCACAAACAAAACCATTCTGTGTGAGAATTTGTTGTCCTTCAGAATTTCGTTCGGAATTACTTATGGCGAAGAATAAATCTTATTAACCCACTGATCCGCAAACTCTAAGCGCAAGCCATCAATATTCTAGGCCATTGACTCATTATCCACCTGTATCATTCTGTTAATTGACTAATCAATGGTGATGATAAAATTTCCATCATGTTCTTTTCTTTCTCATGCATTTCTTTTTTTGTAACTTCATTTTCTCAAAGAAAGACAACGCACTACAGTCACAAATGCATCATCCACATGCCACATATTGTTTCGTCCCGTTTCCAGTGAGGGACGTATGATCACCCTAATGAATTGTAAGAAATTTGTCCGGCCTTAATTTCCAGTAACAGCAAAATACAGTGAGCCGCTGCTTCAAGTAAATGCTTTGAATTCATTGGTTTGATTACACAGTGTCTTTTTCGTAATACAATATCTCTTTAAGATTGTTAGAAAAATAGGTAAATAGAAACGAAAAAGATAATAGCTTTGAGTGAGGCATGGATAAATCGACTTTCTTTAAAGAGATATTGCCCGTATATACATTGGGGGAAAATACAAGTAATTTTCTTCAGAATACAACAAAGTCTAGATTATACATGCAGATTTTTTTACGTGCTACTTCAAGAATATCCTTCTATTTATAGAGTTTGGGACATGACTTTTCAAATAGTCATGTCCTTTCATGAATAGATGTGTCTATTCAATTTAACACCTCTTATATTAGAAACTATCTAACATGTGGCCATATTGTCGAGTATTTGACAGCCAGCTCATTCTGTACAACAAGACTTGATAGACAGCCATCCAATACCAGCAGCCTAGATCTCTCCTTCTTGTGAGTTGCTGCCCATATTTTGAAAATTTTCCATCGAGGGTGTATAGTGAGATTTCTTCGCGTTAATCGGAGATTTCGATTAAGTCATAAGCATAAAGAAATTTCTCATAAAGAATATTTCTCCTTTTTATGAATTTTATATAAGATAAATCTGAATTAATTGGTCAATCAGTAAGTATTAAATACTAAATAATCATATTGTTGGAAAGTGTTATTCAGTCGATCCATCCATAAGGGGTGTTAATTAGTGCATTCGTTCATTAACTTTTCTTCCTCCTAAACCTTACCTATAATGTTTAAATACACTTGTAAGAAAATAGATGATTCAACTTTGCATCCTAAAGGATATCTAGGTTATGGGACAAAGGGAGTTTATCCAGCTTTGTGAGAATTCTGACGACCGGTGACACGGATCGTGAATGCTGCAAATTCTCATCCGTGGAAAAACCAAGTCTACTAACTAGCATTATACCGATTCATATAGTACATATAATAACAAATAAATTTAATCATTGACCTACACTCTAGAGATGCCTTATATGGTGGTAATATTAATACAAGAATCTAGTACCACACATGGAACGAGGAAGGACACAAAGATAATATCCTTTTAAGGATACAAGGATTAAAAGAATATACTCACAATAATGAATAATTTACTGGTGGTATTTTAGGAAGGAGTGAACCAGGGAAAGCTCAGACAGGACATATTCCCTAGAATATTCCAGTCACCGGCAACCAATCGCCGCTTACGCCCCTAGTTTTGCATAATTTCATTTTTTTAATTATAAAAAACCATTAATTCTCGATAACCGTTAATTTTTCCTAACAGCTCCATTTCTTAAATAATTTTTTGTTTATCCGTACCAAAACCACAAGTCCACGGCCATAAACATGGCCTTGTTGTTTGCTAAGGGTGACCTTTGGGGTATTACGAAAGGCCATTTTTGCCACGTATTTGCCACCTCATCTAGATATCTGCTTATCTATCTTTTAATTTGAACGTAAATTAGCCCTAACCTCATCATCTAATCTCGTATTATCTCCTGACGATTTGATAGATCAGGTCTAATATGTGATTAAGCAAAGCCTTGTCGAAATTCCACTTTTTCAATTTAAATTCTGTTTTATCATTTTTAGTTCACATGTCTATTTATTTTTCAACTGATCATTTCAAATATTACTTTAATTCGTGATTAAGACTTTGTTTCCACGTGAAATAAGACGATGGCTGAAGTAGTTAAGATCTGTATAAATTACTTTAGATGTCTTTATTTACTCGCAATATAATGTTAACCAAAGAGGTGAACAACACTAAATCGATAAATTCATTTCCCCCGAATAGTCATTTTTCAGATCCTATAACTAAAGAATAGTTATTGTCATGAAATTTTAAATTTCACAAATAAAATTTCAAAATATTATCATAAAATTTCACCTATAAAATTTAAAACTCCATTACAACGATTAGTTCTCAAATATAGAGCCCAAAAAAGGGCAGTAGGCACTTTCCACGTCAATAACACCATTCCTCCTCCTCCTTTTTTTTTTTAACTGTTAATTTGTTTTGTATTCCATTACAAAAACAATAATTAAATCATTTGATAAGTGATTTTTATTTTTACACTTAAAAAGGCTAAAAATAAGGCAGAAGAAATTTTTAGATAATCGTTTTAGTCAATTCAAAAGTAAAAAGCTTAGTATTAATTAAACAATGTTCTCCTTTGAAAGCGGAGGCTGAATGATTCACTAATTTTGGTGAGCAATCGGTCATGAGAAGTATTAGCCCATGTGATGAAAAAGGACCTCAAATAAAGTAATGGTGCATCATGCAGCATCTCTCTTTCCCTAAGATTGAGATTGTTATGATGAGCTGTTTAAATTTTTAATTTTCGAAGGTTTATGTTATCTTTATTATACTGATTTCTTTTGAAGACAGGCTTACAAGTTACAAGTAATATAAATGTATCTATGGTTATTAGTTTATTCAAGAAACTACTCTCAATGACGTTAAGGATGGATAGTTTTGAACTTTTTGACTCTACATGTTCTATAGGTAAATCTTTTAGGTCAAAAGACAAAACTTAGAGCTGGTTTGAATTGACTTTTTAAAAGAAATTTATAAGCTAAAAGTCATAAGTTGGGTATTCTCAACTTTTGACTTTTGTATATTTTTTTTACCTAAAAATAAGTACTTTAAAAATGTTTTTTATTTTTCCCAAACACCATAAAAAGTAGAAAAGAACTTAAAAGTCAATAAGCACTTAATAAGTCAATCCAAACACCCTCTAAATTTGAAGTTTTGTCCATGAGCTAAGCTAGATAAAAAAATTTAACACCTCGAAGGTCATTTTTGTAAATCACCCGATTTTATTTCATTTGTCATGCGTATTGCATGTTTGACCTAATTCGGTCAACCTTATTAACCTTGTAGCCATGCCACGTGAAAAGCGGTCTTCGTTGCAGTCCCATTGACAATCAATTACTACCTAATTTCTTTTTCTATAGTATATATATTGTTTTCTAAATTCCCATGAATCAGGACTGCAGAAAAATATTTGAATATAATTGATCCAAGAGGAAAGGGAAGGGAATACACGTGATTCTGGCCGTTATGGCAATCATTTTCACAGTTTTGTGTGTAGTGCGTACCTTAAACACCTACACAAGTGTCAATTTTTAGTTAAAAAACAAAGAGCCATGTTTATACAACCACTTTTGTTTTAGTCAAGATCTTAATTCTTGATTGAGAATCATTAGTTTCCTGAAAAAAGTAAAAATTATACATCTCACAGTCTATATTTTATTCTTAACGAACAAATTGTCCTGCTAAACAACTGTAATTAGTAGTAGGAACAGTAATTTTGAGGAGGAAATGATCTCCGGTGTGATTTGATATTGACCTCTTTTAAAAAGAATATATAACTAAAATAACATTTGTAACGGATTATAAATCAGAATCTCCCACCAATTGAGTATATATTCTTGCAATTTTGCTTTGATGCTCCTTTCCCGTGCCTCGTTTAGATCTTTAATTCCTAAAATTCTTCACTGTTTTCTTTCTTTATTGGGAATATCAGTGAGTTGTTATGGGGGAAAAAGTGTCATCGCACTCCAACAAGAAAGGAACTTTAGCAACATGTTCACGAATAATTTAATTACAGAATATTTAAAAATATGGTTTATACTTGTATTTGTCAATGTAAGAAATTGTTACGTTAACAAGTCACCAAAAGAAAGAAGAAATTATGAGTTGATTATAAATGTCTAGTACTACGTAGTACGTACCAACTACTTGATTCTCCCTTTTTTTTTTTTTTTGGTTAAAATATCACCAGTGTGATAGAATAGGTCGATTAGTCTAAGAGATTTAGAATACAATTCTGTCAACTTAACAGGTCCATCTCATCCCTTGAAAAAGAAATGCCAAAGTCTAAAGGGTCAATGGTTTTTGGTTCCACTTGGGAATTGTTTGCAAGACATGAATCGTATTTGGGGGGATAAAATAAAACTAATTTCTCATGAAGTTTTTGGTAGCTTAAATTAATGTTCCTACTTGGGCTATTTAATTGTGACTTTCACGTTTTCGTTCAAGTGTCTTCGCATATCTAATCGAATATAATTTTTGACTTTCCAAAACTCAATATTCTCATCCAATTTGATGGCGTGGATTTCGTACAGGCTGAAAGTCTTACATTTTTTATGGATGCAACAGAAAATTAAAAGGGTGATATATCTAAACGCAAAAGCTAGAGAGGGGGAAGAAAGAGTGCACCCGGATGAAATTATATCGAAAAGATACAATAGTAGGTGCTTATCTTTGGCTCAAGTTATTTATACGCACAAAAATTTATACATATTTAAGAAATTTAAATATTTATTGTTAGACTAACTCTAGACCACATTTTCACAAAAAGGAGTAATAATTTAAAAAAAAACAAACATAGGTGCTCATGCGTATGTCGGTATATGATGGTAGAATTCTTAGATTTGTCATTGACAAAATATTCAAAGTGAGGCGATATATGTATGTATTAATTGCTATTTGCATACCTAAATGGCATGTAGACTAGTAATATTTTAAAGGCCAAAGTCATAGATGGACTCCTGAACTTATCCTGATTTTTCATTTAGGCCCCTTAACTGAAACGTTGACCATCTGGATCCTCGAACATAAGATAAACTGTGCCATTTAAACCCCTCGTGCCAGCTGGGCACACGTGTACAGTGCACTGCTTTAAACAGAGCGTGAGAGACCAAATTTTTTCTTTTTTTTTTTTTAAATTTTAATCATTAAAAATTAATTTTAACAAAAATTCTATTTTAAAATCTATTTAAATAATTAAAAAAATTTGAAAAACCCAACCCATCCTCTCCGTGACTTTCACGTTTTGGAAGAAAATGTCTTCGAGTAGGTTTTTAAAAATACTTGTTACCATCAGAGTTGGAGCCATCATTATACTTATAGGTTCGACAGAATTAGTAGTTTTGACATTAAACTAGTATTTGTGTTAAAATTATATGTACATATAATTTATCCAATATGAAAAAAAAAATTATAATCCACTACTCATAAATTAAAATTTTTGAATACGTCTTTGACCAGCATTCTTGTCCAATTTTATAGTAAAACGAGATTTTTGTGTGGGTTGAGAATTGAGAATATTACCTTGATGCAACGGGAAATAAAAATGTCAAGTAAACAGCCAAAGAGAATCCTTTTGGCATAGAAAAAGATGTGGTTTCCTTGCAGTGTGATGATATCCACATAGTTTCTCTGCTTTTTCATTTTCATACACTTACACTTAAATATGGGAATGAAATTCACTGTTAATTTCTCCACCTCAGAAACTAAACACACTCATATCTGCACTTCACATCTCTCCTGCTAACTTCATTTAGACGTGCTAGCTACCAAGCAACGATGCAATTTTTCCAGAAAAGCTGAACTAATTACAAAGATGCAAGAAATTACTCCAATACTTTTGATAAAAAACAAGCAAAGTATCACTATTCAGACTACTCCATCCGTCCATTTTTTCTGTCTATTATATTAAAAATTGATGTCCATTTTTATTTGTTCAATTTGAAAAATCAAGACAGAATTTATCAATTATAGCTTGTTTGGCCAAGCTTTTGGGAGGCCAAAAATACTTATTTTTCTGAAATGTGCTTATTTTTAAAAAGTAAAGTGTTTGGCCAAGCGATAAAATAAGTCCTTATGGGAAGCATCAAAAACTGTTTTTGAGAAGTTAAAAAAGAAGCTTTTAGAGGAAAAGCACATATGAGATGATACACTTAAAAATACCTTCTAAAAGTTTGACCAAACACTAATTACTACTCAAAAGTGCTTTTAAATCAATTGATCAAACACAAACTGCTTCTTCTAGAAAAAAACATTTTTCAAAATAAGCTAATTTTAGGAGTTTGGCCAAACAGGCTATTCGTTCCCAATTTATCCTTATTATTAACTATAATAATTTTTTAAAATATTAAATTTATTATATCTGAATTTCAAAATTATAATCCCAAAATAACTTAGTCCAAGAACCACGTGACCGCATGGTCTGTAGAGGTGGATTATAGGTACACATCAATCCACATCCATCTATTTAAATATACGTCCCTAATCAGGATCTATTGGACCTAAACCGCCGAAGGATTTGGATTCAATTGGCAAAATTTATTCACATTTGATGTTTAGATCAACTATTAATGTTATTTATTATAATTAAGTTAGACATTGTGTTATAATAAAGTTATAAATTGTGATAAAAATATATATTAATCAAATGATAAAAATGTATATAATAAGGTCACATATATTTGTTAACAAATTGATCTGGACGTAGACAGCACGAGTAATAAGGAGTAGTCGTATTTTGGTAGATATAATTGAGGGGCCGTTTTGTGGAAAATAAGAAGCGCCAATTACTGAAGGGGTGTTACGTATTTGTGATGCGGCAGCTTGATCCGCTCTCTCTTCAGCACTGCTACCAATTCCTCGAGATTATCCATAAATCTTCTTCTTTCTTTTATTCTATCTCTAATAATTTTTTCTTATTAGTTTATTCAGTCATGTCTCACGAGTTAAACCACCTAAACTTGAATAACTATAAACCCAAAGGCTAAAAGGAAAGCAAAAGCTAATTAAGTACAGTAATCTAAACCCGAAGAAAATTGAAAACAACACAAACAACGTGAGAGAGAGAGAGAGAGAGAGAAAGCAAATGAACTGCTCCCTCAAAACCACCTTTATCTCCTTCTGTATATTCACACCTAATCCCTAAGCTCATATCTTATTTCTGCTTTTAGACCTCAGCACATTGTTTGTTAATACATCTTAAGATTCTAGAAGACTGTAGAAGAGTGAGAGAATTGAAATGGTAATGGAGGATAACGAGAGTTGTGGTAGTAGAATAGTGGATTCTGCACCTACGAACAGCAGGCAACAGAGGAAAAAGATGGAGGTTTATAATGAGGTTCTTCGTAGACTTAAACAATCTGATAATACTGAGGCTCAACAGCCTGGTTTTGATGACGAGCTTTGGTCTCACTTTAATCGCCTTCCTACTAGGTAACTCTCACTAAGATGTCATATGATTGCTTAATGTATAGACGAATTGAGTTGATTATGCCTAGATTTGTTCCTTTTTTTTTTTTTGACACTTTCATTGTCTTATCGCAGTTAATATTTTTAGGTTGTATATACTCGTTTCCTTTTACTAATGTGAAAAGTTTCAGATCGAAATAAGAGTTAAATGAAGCATGTCAATTTGCTTTTGTTGGTAATTCGTCTGGTTTGCAGATACATTCATAGATGTGTTAATATAATGCTTTGGATGCAGGAAGTTGCAAATTGCCGAACCTTAGTGAATTAAGCTGGTGCGTTTTTTCAAATTGATTTACTGATTAAGTTGTTTTTGCATTTAAGGTACGCGTTAGATGTGAATGTTGAGAGTGCAGAAGATGTACTCACGCACAAGCGGTTACTATATCTCGCACATGATCCAGCTAATAGACCTGCCTTTGATGTCCGGCTGGTGCAGGTTAGTTACTTTTGCCGGATAGAACACTAAAATGTTCATGTTTCTAGACTAATGGAATACTAGTAGTTCAGCTATTGGCATATTAATATCATAAGTGCATGCATGATGTGTTGGAATAGGTAAGGAATTGAGTTTGTAAGGTAAAACATGTGCATCTGTAAAGGTTATACTTTACAACGCATTTCATTGAATTAGATTTCATCAGCTTCCTTCACCTCAACCCCTTCAATTTATGTTTCATCTGCATCCAATGACGTCTCAAGTTTCTGTAATTTCATTTCCATTTCATTCATTTTAACTGGATCCTTCACGACAATGCTAATTGCATGCATTTTTTTTATCTTCTATCTGACTCAAGCTACTTGTACTTGCGTGTTGAATCAAACGTGGCATTATGCAGGTTGCTCCAGTTTCTGATGGAAACTCAATAGATGTTGTTCCATTTAATTCCGCAAAGAAGGAAATTAGCCGAAGGTACCTTAAAAAACTTTTCTCCATAGGACATCTTACTGTCATTGGGTACTGTTTTTTGGTGCTTTGTCGCATCTGTAAAGTATTCCATCAGTATGACTTCCGTCATTTGATTATTCTAAAATGTTCCCTCCATATTAATGTGCAGTGTCCTTCCTCTACCTGCCTTTGGTTCTTCCCCTAATCTCGAAGCACTTGCTCTTGAAGCTAGCAAATCTGAAGTTCACGATGAGGACAGTGCTACTGTTACTTGTGGAAATTTGTTACGGTATACAATCTTGATATTTTAATTTGTTATCTTAATTTATGTTTTGAACTCCTCTATCCCTTTAACATGATGATGATGCATAGAGGACGCCTGCAAAAAGCTTGGAATAAACTGTTTCCAGTTTGTTGCTGTAATCATTCTCATTGTTATGCTGAAATTTGTGTTTTTAACTCATCACTATAATGCGTACGCATGACCTTCACTCATTTGAAAATTGTGATTACATTAATTTCATCAAGGTGGAAAGCATTTCAACTCTGTTCCCTTTTTCTGCATGCCATTTCTACATATATTTTGGCGCCATTACTAAACATGGTACATAATTATGACAGGCCCATGCATGAAATTACATTTTCAACTGTTGACAAGCCAAAGCTCCTCAGCCAGGTAGTTGGATGTGCTTTTATTGTTATTTTTTGATAGGTACTGAAAGAATATTCTTGATGTAAGGAGGGGGGCAACTTTAAGAAAGAGCTGGACAGAAGTACAGATGTGCTTTATTGTTTGATATACTATTATGCTTGATAGAAATGTACACCCTTGCTGGTGTAGAGGTGGGAGCAAAACTGAGCTTTGATTTGACAGTTAAGACAGCTCATGTTTCTAATATTAAAACCAATATCTACCAACACACGTATAGTTTTTATTATGTCTGAATCTTAATGGTTCCTTTCTGGGTGTTGAGGGTTGTGGGGTGGGGTGGGGGTGGCGGATGGATAGTTATTTGACCAACATGCTTGAAGGTACGGACTATTGTGGTTTTATGACCTGAGGTTTCGAGAACCATAGGTGAAACGGCAAACTTGTTTTTGGTGACACAATAATTCATAAAAGCCTGCCTGTTCTTTTTGGATTGTGATGTGGTACTGTTAGGAGGACTGTATTTTCCGGACTACAAATTTTGCAGCTTATATTAATTCACATATGATTAAAAAAACTGTGAAGCATTAATGAATTCGTTCAATGTGTGACAGTTAACTTCATTACTAGCTGAGCTTGGGCTGAATATCCAGGAAGCACATGTATTTTCCTCTGTTGATGGCTACTCCCTAGATGTTTTCGTTGTTGATGGTTGGCCCTATGAGGTATATTTTCAGCCATTACCTCATTGCTTTTATACTGTTGCAATATCTCCTATTATATCTTTTCACCTAATACGAAGAATTGGTAGATAATGTAACATATTTTACCTCTATTTAGCTTTTTCTTCTCTCCTCTCTTGGGTATGCAGTAAATATATCACTCTCTAACAGAAGTTATGCAGTTGTTTCATGTTATTATTTGGGAAAACAATTTTTGATAACTTTTCATCTTCAATCTCTAAACTAGGGAGAAGAAAGTATTGGTTCACAAAGTGATTTTCATTGGCTCGTGGAACGGGGCACTTTCTGTAGTTGCTTACTAAGTAAATATTCAGTGTCGTATTTCCATGTGTGTGCATAATTTAGTACCTATCTCTTGAGAAAGAGTGAATAAGTGGCCACTGTTACCTTTCTTGGATAAGTGGGGTTAATGCTTTTTTAAGATGACAACTCTATCACTCAATTAAAGGTAAGGATGCTGAGGGATGCTTCTTTTCCTGTGGTCTCATTTCTGGTGGTTTCTTGTCAGGAAATTGAGCAGCTTCGCATGGCGCTGAAAAGAGAAATTCTTATGATGATTGAGGTATCTCCTAGTTTTTCCTACCCAAGTTAAGCCAACCAATTTTCAGGAAAATCCTTAGTGCTAATGTCTATGATTTCTTCAAATTTCTAGATTTAACAATTCAATGGGGTCTTTTTTAGTCTATGATCAAATTTTTTCCTAATGGTGGTCAGAAATCACGATGGATTCTATCTGTATGGTCCACTTCTGCTGATTTATGCATATCATGCTACTGTGGCCTTCTATTGTTGTCAATCCTTTTGTTGGGACAAGTTTTTGAAGTCCAATGCTAATTTATGTGCTCATATTTTTAAGTTTGCACCTGCATCAGTAGGAAATACTATTAACTAATAAATTGGGTTCCCTTCCCATTCATAGACATGAAGCTTGCATATTTTGTTAATACATCTTGAGGTGTAGCTTCTTTGAATGTCCATATAATAGTTGCCAGTATGGTTGGTTCCAACATACCTCAAACAAGTAATCCTCTGAAGATTTGTTCCCCTTCCCTCCATAATCTGGTTTGGTTAGACAAAAGATGTAACCTCAACATAGAGCCGCAATTGATTTGCATTTGGATCCGTGATAAATTTTCGGATGCTGCTATACATGCTGCTCACCCTTCTCCTTGTTTTTGTTAGTAGTTATAATCCCTTATCTCTATTTGGAGTTGATAAGATTGGAACATAATACTATTTCATTTATTAGAAATGCCACTGATCTTTGAAGAGATTTCTACTTAAAAATGTGGAGTAATTGAAATGGTTTGGTGTAGTATGGTGTCCTCATGTTTGTTATGTTTGTGTCCAAGTTCTCAGTTCCTGGGTGGCCCCTTGAGATCTTGTCAATGGGGAAACTAGACTTATTTTTAGATTGTCCCACATTGGTTGAGGAGTGGGTGGTTGTCTCCTTATCTACTTTTTGGAAATTCTTGCCTCATGAGCTAGCTTTTGGGTTGACTTAGGCCCAAAATCCATTTTCTTAACAAAATATTAGAGCATCCCTATTCAAATGTTAAGCCCTCATGTTATGTTATCCACGGTTGAGTTGTCCAGGGTTCGGTGTGTTAGGGTATTAAGTATCTCACATTGTTCGCGGGTATGAGTTGTTCTCTTATGGTCTTAGGAAATCCTCATATCTTGAGCTAGCTCATGCGGTTAGTTAGGGTAAGGTCCATTTTCTTAACAATTATTAGCTATCTCTTGTTCAGTTGTTTCCGAGGAATCTCTTCTTGTTCAGTTGTTTGCTAGGAATCATGTGTCACCATGCAGTTATGCTTCTGTAACCTGCAGATCTCTACTTTAGGGCATCTATCCTTGTGCAATTATAGGCATATCACACACATTTCCAGGACTCATTGTTCTGCTATCTGTATTTAATTTCGTCCGATGGTCGCTGTTAGGTTTCATTATCAAAATGAAAATTCTGAAATATGGTACCCATTTCCCGAAACACCAAAAATTTCAAGCATAAATTCACATGCCTGGAGAAACTGAAATTACAATAGAAACACTTGCCTGCGAAATGAATAGATTTGTTCGTTTTTACTCTACATGAAACTCTGCAGTTACTAAGAGGTATATTTTGCTTACATGTTTCGACTTTTTGAGAAATATAAGTTTCACCGGTTTGTGGCCTAGTGGTCAATGAAGTTGGTTGAGAACCATGAGGTCCTGGTTCAGATCCCAGCGGAGGCAAAAACACTAGGTGATTTCTTCCCATCTGTCCAATCCTTGGTGGACAGAGCGACCCGGTACTGTGCTAGTGGGAGGTAGCAGGCACCCCGTGGAAGTAGTCGAGGTGCGCGCAAGCTGGCCCTGACACCACGGTTATCAAATAAAAGAAATATAAGTTTCACCAGTTATTTTGCTTGGTTATATTTAATTATTGTTTAACCAGAGTAGTGCGATGCAGAAATCTTCACCAAGTCAAAGTCCATCAGAGTCTTTTAGAAAGGAGACCAAAACAGTGGTCAAATGTGAACTTGATCCCGTGACAATACCTTGTGATGGTATTGATGTCTGGGAAATTGATCATCAGCTTCTAAAGTTCGGAAACAAGATTGCTTCTGGTTCATATGGTGACTTGTAAGTTTGTCATGCATTAAATCATATTCATGATTCATGATTCATTTTTCGTTTTAAAGCAACTTATTTGGTTATCTGATTGTTTCAGATACAAAGGTACATACTGCAGTCAGGAAGTAGCTATCAAGATCCTCAAATCTGAGCGCTTGAACACAGAATTGCAAAAGGAGTTTGCCCAAGAAGTTTATATCATGAGGTTTGTTGGATAGCATAGTACCTGTGGAGGTTATGGCTGTTTTATATAAACTTTGACTTCTTTCTCTGTGCTTGGCTTGTTCTGATCCGACATCTTCATTCTTAGTGGCCAATATCCTTTCCGTCTCTAGTTCTATTTTGTCCTGAGATTACTTTTGTATCTTGTGAAGGAGCAACATTTGTGTTATTGCAATAATTGTGGGAGAACTGCTTTTATTTCTATATTGTGCGAGAGTAGGCACCCATTTTCCTACTGCTGCATGTATACATGCTGACGTGCATATGTTCCCACCTTGCTGATATTTTAAGAAAGGTCGTATATGTTACTTTCTTCTGCGTTAGGAAAGAGTAGCTTAAGGAAATAACAAAAATTGCTCATATCGGATGAGTCACTATGTTTCAATAATACTTTAGATTGCCATTGCTATCATCCCTAATTAATCAGCCAATATTTCTCTCCTTTTCTATGCATTTGTTCTATTTTCCATTCTTGGATGCAATTGGGTGTGTTGGGTAGCCAAGGACTATATATAATTTCAAGATTTAATTTCTCTGACACTTTATTTGTGTCTGTGCTTGCAGAAAAGTTCGTCACAAGAATGTTGTGCAATTCATAGGGGCATGCACTAAGCCTCCAAACCTGTGTATAGTGACAGGTATATGAATAGCTTAGTCAGGGACACTTAAGCTTCAGACAGCATATTTTGTTTGAAAGCGTGGTTGTCTTCTCCTTGCCTTCTCCAAATAAATTTCTTGCTTATGATTTTACTTTTTTTCCCTTAACCGTAGAGTTTATGTCTGGAGGAAGCGTATATGACTATTTACACAAACAAAAGGGCAGTTTTAAATTTCCTACTTTGCTCAAAGTAGCAATTGATGTATCAAAAGGAATGAATTACCTGCATCAGAATAACATCATACATAGAGACTTGAAGGCTGCCAATCTACTGATGGATGAAAATGAAGTAAGATACTATCTCATTAAGCACAATAATTTAGTAAATGTTTCTCGTCTATGGTATTGCTAGATGTTTTCAGCTGTCAATGTTGTATATTAAGATTGATTAATCTCATAATATGCACCAGTCCAATTTCTATCATGACTAAGTGAATATGAGAGTGAATCTTGCTTTAGTAAGTTCTATTCTGTGCAACTTATATTCAACTGCTTATACTCATGGAGACAACCTCATAGTCCAAAGGATTAGTTCTTCAATTGCATATCGGATAGCCATTGGAGATGTCATCCTAGGATTAATTAGACTTTTAAGGAAAAAGTATCTCTACTTATGCTTTATTAATAATGTTTTCTTTTCTACTCTTTTGCTAAGTGAAGTTATGTTCATCTTATTGATGAGCTTCTCTAACTCTTGACATATCCAAAATAGAGATACTATAAAGATAACCCATGTTTGGGTTTTGGGGTTTCCATGGAAATTTCATGCTTTCATTGTAAACATAAGATATGTAAACTTAGCAATAAAATCATCTTTTAGTTTGAGCATTATCATGAATTTCAAGTTTGACGGGATAGCCGGAACCAGATCTGCATGTTAAATATTAAGGCTATAACTTGTTTAAGAATGGGAAGGTAAAGACAAGGGGGAGGGTGTAAACTCTTCCCAACACTTCGGCGGATAGGGGAAAATACATTTTTCTCTTGATTTTTCTATGAATTTAGCAGGTAAGCTATAAGCAGATTCCCTAAGTTGAAATGAGACAACGAGAGGAACTTATGCCTCAAGGCTGATAATTACTAACTCATAATATACTATTCTCTATACAACACATGGAAAAGCTGATTGTAACGAAGCAATCAAAATCATTACTGTCTGATAGCCTTCTTTAGTAAAAATTTTTGGAAGGTTCAGAGAAGTTACCATGCTATGATTTGATGTTTACTTTCAACTATCTCTTTGTCTGAGAAAGTACAACAGCTCTACCTTTCTATAGATTAGTCTTAGACTGTGGATGAAAGTGTGAAATGGATTCAGGGTTTTAATTCTCCTTTCATTTCCTAAATTTTGAGTTTTCATCAAATTTTATTTGTACAGTTCGAGTAGAGTTAAACCCTTTGGTGAATTTGCTTGGACTAACTAAATACTATGTTTTTGGCATCACTTGTTTGGTTGTAGCATTAGTACCTTTTCTTGGATTTTTAATTAGTTCATCCTCTCAATCTTTTGAAATCAGTTGGTAAATTTTGAGAATAAAAGTTAGATTTTTAGTTGTTTTGCACTGGACAGTCTGTTTCCATTCTCCTACTTATAGTATAAAAAGATCTGCTTTTATTTTTTAAATTTCTTGGAAATTTTATGCATCATGTCCCTTTTCCCACTTCAAGGACCTAAATGAGCTTGCCAAAGCCATGTAATAGCAAACTATCAATCTTCTCTTCAGCTTTCATTTCATAAATTATCAGTTCTTTCTTTCTTTTTCTTCTGGTTTCGTCTAAGCCGCTATGCTAACACAACATATTCTGTTTCATATCAACTTTTACCCATACTCTATTATTTCAGGTTGTTAAAGTGGCCGACTTTGGTGTTGCTAGAGTGAAGGCACAGACTGGCGTCATGACAGCGGAGACTGGGACTTATAGATGGATGTCCCCTGAGGTATGCTTTGGTGGTCAACATTAATGTCAACAGTGTATTTGGTCTTACAGCTACCTAAGCTAGCACTGAGCCAGTAAGAAATGAGCTTTGAGAGGGCAGATTTTGATGCAGATCTTAAATTTAAGTGTGCATATCAGATCCAACACCCAAAGTTGATCTGAGAAGAAGAAAGGGGGAAAGGGAGGGAGGGAGAGAGAGCGAGAGAGAGGAACTATTTATTCACACAATTGGTCGTTGTACTTCGTTGAAAAGCCGACGATGAAGCTATAGTGTGTTGGATTATGACCGAACACCTCTAGTCTAGCTTTAGGCTGGTACTTGCTTCTAAGGAGAGGGTCAGATTCTCAGTCTCTGAAAAAGGAAAAGGTCAGATTCTTAAGGGAGCTGCAAATTAGACTTCTAGTTTTAGCATTAACTATGGCTTCAGCTGAATTTTTATCATGCAATTTGTAATTTTCTTTATCCTACCCAAAAGAAAGTACATGCATGAGCTTTTTGTTCGAGTAGGCCAAAGTGGGTCGTACCAAATGCCCTGCATGACATCTGTTTGAGAAGTAGATCAAATACGATACTGTATCTTCTATCAGCCTATAGACTTCTAATGCAGAATAGCTTGTTTTTAATAACCGTGGTGTCCAGTCTAGCTTGCGCACACCTCGACCAGTTCCACGTAGTTCCTGCTACCTCCCACAAGCACAGAGGTACAGGCAGAATAGCTTTTTCCAAAGAATCTCCATACTTTATTAGATGTAGGTTTATTCTCTAGAGCTCTGGATAAGGATTAATTAGATGCCTTGTATTGGGAGGTGAGACTTTCATATCAGAACAGAGGCCAACATATCTGTCTATTTAAGCCCCATTTTGGGTTCCAAAATATGCTGAAGGCATAAAATTGGAGGGAGAAGAAGACGACTTAACTCTTTTATGTTGACTTTTGTATGTTCTTTGCAATTTGTGATTTACTTTTATTATTTTCCAAGTCTGAAGATTTTTTTGCCCTCATTTAATAGTTACTTTACCTGCATTTGCTTATAGCAGCTCTTTGTTCTTGAAGGTTATAGAACACAAGCCATATGATCACAAAGCAGATGTTTTCAGTTTTGGAGTTCTGTTATGGGAATTGATGACTGGAAAGGTATTTATTCATCTGTGGTTGTTAAATTTTGGTATTTAGTTACCTTTTGTTGTTTGTGTTTGGTTGTATTAATCTCTTTATTTGATGATCAGCTTCCATATGAGTACTTGACCCCACTACAAGCTGCAATTGGAGTGGTCCAGAAGGTATGGTATATTATCAAATGCGACCATGATGGTTGATTTGCATATTACTTGTGCCTACACAAGCAGGCAGAGACATAATAAAGAAATGCATATATGATGGTAACCGTTCTTTTCTAATGGATCAGGGGTTGCGACCATCTATTCCCAAACATACTCATCCAAAACTTGCCGAGTTACTTGAGAAATGCTGGCAACGAGATCCAACATCAAGACCTGATTTTCCTGAAATAATAGAGATATTGCAGCAAGTAGCAAAAGAGGTATAGTTATTTCTTGTATATTACTCGATCAATCCTATCTTTACTGTTGCTCCAATGAAAAATTTAATGCGTGTACATACAACACGAATGATTGATAGAGTAGACGTGGATCGATTCCCCTAGCGAAAACATCCATCTTTTTGTCAAGCTCCAATACATAGAGGTAGCTGAATGGATTAGTTTCTCTTTGTTGTTTGCCAAAATACAAGTTTGCAAAAAGAATGGTCACTTCTCACGAAGTTTGACACCCATAATGTGAATTTGTAATGAGTGATTAAGTTGGGATTCTTCTCGTCCAATCTTCAGCATCCAAATTCCAGCATCATTTTCCTTCTCCTCTTTGTTGTTACAATTGTGTAATAGTCATATAGCAGTATTTATTACTGCTTTGCTTTTGCTTTTGCTTTTAATACTTCAAAATTCCCCAACTTCTCCTCAAGTGAAAACTTGTTAAACATTAACATTCTGTTAACACTTTCTGTGGGACAGGTTGCAGATGAGGAAGATGATCGTCGCAAAGAGGAGAAGAAGTCATCTGGAGGATTCTTTTCAGTCCTCAGACGTGGACACAACTAAGTAGATAAACTTATAGGGAATGTTGATAAAAATTATAATCTTATAACACGACTTCTAGCTTCTTTATCCATATTGTACAGATTTTTTCCTGATCAATGTTGTCGTCATTTTCAATGGGAAGTTTTTGCTAATTCTTTTGAGATGAGGACGATGAGGACATGGACACCCTTCTTTCTTTCAGCATTTTCCTTCTTGTGTTCAAGAAGCTAGCCTAGAAGCTTTTGGGTTTTGTGTGGAGCTTGTAGACTCGAGCAACGTTTACCAGGGATAATGGTTCGGTTCACTCCTGATTTTCCTTGGTCTATGATGTTTGGTGATTGTACATGAACTTTCTGCTTTTTATATCTTAACAAGCAAATCTTTTTCTAGTTTTCAGTTAGTCGTATGTCTTTTGTTTTCTGTTCTCTCTATGTGTTGTTCTTGTTCTTGTTCTTGTTCTTGTTGCTCTTCTTCTTATTATTATTATTCTTTCTTCTTTTCAATAGAAATCTTCATTAAGAACATGATATGTCCAAAGGAGTCTACAACATCATGGACAATCCAACTCGGGAATATTCTTTCCCAAAAAAATTCATGCAACAATGAAATTGAGAGCTTGACTAAGTTATGAGCCATTAAACCTTCTAGGAATATATATAAACACAACATGATCTAGACATGAAGACATGTTAGAAATATCTTCACAAGCAATGTCCACGTCCCAAGTAACCTTAACAGTTTTCTTCAAGATGACAAGTGTAAATGTATAAAGACTTTAGTCTACTGAATATAAGCAAAGTTTCCATGGTATGCTCATATTGATTTTATTCAGTTAAAACACATCATGTTCTTAAAAATGGGCATGTCCAATTTTCAACCATGTCCATCTTGATTGCCATACTTTTTGTTCACCATGATTGATGTTGCAACCAAACGAACTTTGCAGAATGTCAAACGAAATGAAATGCAGTATGTGAAGCATTTGGAGATCCTATTGCCGAGACTGAAAGATTAACCAACATTCATCAATTACTAAATTTAGTATGTTCCGTGACCGGGCACGTTTGTCTGGGAAAAAAGAAAAAGACAAATATATCAGAGGGAAAGCAATGAAAGTGTAGTCTAGACTCTTGAGATTTTAAAAACATGTTTATGATTGAGAGGATATTTGAAATCAACCACTTAAATTCGTATATGATAGTAAAATCTTATATATTATTAATACAAATCCTATTTGAGCTAATAATATAATTTAAAGATATATATCTCTAAAGAGAAATTGAGAAGGAGATATTCCTATAAGGTATGGGTATGCACATTACGCGTGCACACCGTATTTATGATTAATTTTTTTTTAGAAAATAATATAATAATATTTAAAAGATGTGTTTGAATTATAAAGAGAATTAAATAAAAAATGGTAAAAAAAATTAAAATGTTAAATGTGTTTGATTCAGTTTAACTAAAATCGCAAAAATACCGGGGGGTTTTGCCCCGGGGGGTGGGGGTGGGGGTGTTTAGGGTAATGGAGGACCAAAACCCACTTTAAAAAGAAGGAAACAATTGTCATGTTTATTTTAACTTCCGTAAATTAATTCATAAAAATCATCTTTACTCTTTTTATAATTGGTAACTTTGATTCCCCAGCCGCCAGGGGTTAAATATAAAATTAAGAGAAACAAAATAGTCCATTGCGTCAAAATATTCGTAGATCAATCTCATGAAAACTTCTCAATAGTTTCTTCTTGTATAGACTCTAGTTAGAACAATAACGTATCTAATAATGACATCGCGAGTCTTTGTATTAAACTTGCAATAGATAACTTAGAGGGTGCTTAGCTAAGCTTTTAATTGGTAATTAGTTAAGTATTTTTTTTTTTTACTTATCTGCGCGTTTGGTAAATATCAAAGTGCTTATAAGTCAAAATTAGCTAAGAGCCATAAGTTGATTATCCCAAACTTATAATTTCATACTAGCTTATAATCACTTTTGAATTGACCAAAACTTTTATGATTTTGGCCCATAATATCTCCCTATTCTATTTTCACAATTCATCTTTTTATGTATTTTTTTTTGTAAATAGCTTTAAGGACAGTAATATATACTGAAATTAAAGGACTTTAAAGTATTCTACTTATTTAGGTAATTACTATTACTCTATAGTAGTAGTAGGTGTGTCAATGGTTCGGTTCAGCCGGTTATTTAGAAAAATTTATACCATAGCGATTTTTCGGTTAATCTACTATATCTAACCAAAATCAAACTTTTTGAACCATCCCAATCAAATTGGTTTTGCTTTGGTTTCGGTACGGTTCGGGTAATTTTTGGTATTTAAAAAGATTGCCTAATGCAATACAAAAACAAGTATAAATAAAATGCAACATTATTGATGACCTTCACAAATTTAACGACATCTACTTATAAGTAGCACACTACACTATGAAATAAATACTTACATCTATCTAATAGACGGGTTATTTCTTAGTACCAAAATATAATGGAGGTGTACTGATCTTTTGCTACAATCAGACTGTGCTAGTTGTTTTTTCTTTTATAAGGAGCACACTATGCTATGAAATAAATACTTACGTCTAATACACGGGTTATTCCTTAGTACCAAAAAATAATGAAAGTATACTGGTCTTTTGCTACAATCAGATTTTGCTAGCTGTTTTTTCTTTTTTAAATGATCGAAGGGATCTCTATTTGTTTCAATATTTCACTATCTTTTACAATAATCCCCTTTGATTTGGACTTTAGGATTTATCTCCACAAGAAGAATCCTACTTTAATATGTACTGAACCGGATTATTATTTATATATGAACATGTCTATTTAAGGGGAAAAAGAAAAAAACGATATTCAATAGTAGTTTTTACTTTTGAGGATTTTATACACCATAGATTGTTTTAGACATTATCAATCGTATTTGTATATTGAGTTGATCTCTTTCTATGTGTTCACTTGAACTAAAAAGTACATTTTTAATCACCAGTTCATACTTTGCAAGGTGATTTTGGACTCTGTTAATAAAGTAGCTGTCATGAAAGCTCCTTAAAATTACAATAAAAGAACTTCATATATTGTTCTAATTAAATTGTCATGTAGAATCTTGGGACGTTGATTGAAGGGCAAGTCAGAATGCCGGTCTATGAGTATTCTCAATAAAGTTTGGACAGCTTCAAGTACTCTTAGGCCCCAAGACTCATATTTTATAGATTTTGAGAGACGTAATTTGCAGCAAATTATGTTTCACCTTATGCAATTTTCTTAATCTGCTTACGTAGAGGAGGAAAAAGGAGAAGAGAAGCAAACAAACCTTTTAGTCTTCTCCTTCTGCAGCAGTTGATATTTTCAATTTGCCTTGTTAAGTGTAGTAATGTTAACTTTATTTATTTTGTTTTAAGAAGGTAGAATTGGTTTAGGTATTATAGTCCTCTCCATTTAAATCATTCCAAGGCAAGGCCCAATGTCAATAAAAATTGGGAAAATTTCAAAAATATACAAGTTGATCACTTACGGTGCAAAACAATAACCCAAAACTTACATTATAAAAAATAGGCCAAAATATACAGACATATACAGACACTTATACCAACATATACAAACATATAAGAAGGCAGAGAGAGAGAAAAGTTTGAGTCATTTATTATAAGAATTAAAAAAATGGATCAATTTTGGTAGCATTATTGCCCCAATTAACATACATTGCAATTTTCTCTAAACTTAATGTATGTAATGTATAATAAACATGATAGATACAACACAATTTCTACAAGTATAATTCTTCGGTTCTGTTTTTGATATTTTTAGAAAATAAATTATTCGGTTCGATATTTTTTTAAAAATAAAAAAACCTAACCTAATTATTCAGTAAGGTTATACATTTAAAAAAAAATCTGAAAATCGGTTTGATCGGTTCAGTCGGTTTTTGAAAAACCATTGAAATCCCTAGTAAGTACCACCTATCCGGTGCATTAATGTTATTACTTTTAGGTTAAGATTGAACGTGATCTAGAAAACCTTGCACAAGAATTTCATGTGCTGCAACCAAAAAAGCAAACCTATCGCATGGTAAAGAAAGAAAAACTTGGCTAATACAAAGTCTAAACCTACACTACCGCAAACCCCTCCGTATTAATACCTCCTCATTTATCGTCGCGTATCCCATCTGTGATTCTGTTCCTTTTTTCTTCCATGCAATTACCAAAATTAATTGATTGCAAGAAAACAAAGTTTTTACATCTCTTTAATTTATTTTTAGCATCTCTCAACACACACACATACAATTATACTCCTTCTATATGGGAATTTCATAAAATATAACGTTTTCCATTTGCAGCATATCCCATAACCGAAGCATTCATCCACAAACATGTTTCTCAAGCTGAAGGATAGAGGAAATTAAACCTCAAGAACATAGGAATAGAAATCATCTGGCATAATCATGGATCAACTTTCTTCATCTCTCAAGAAATCATTCGTACCTCATGGTTCCTATAAGAAAAAGGTTTCCGTTGCCCACGATATCGAAAACCAACCCATCCTCGCTCACCAAAGCCCCGAAGCCCCGTCTGTTTCTTCCTCCGTCAACTCGTCCTCGTTGACGACAGGATCCTCTGTTGATCTTAATGACCGCCGGGAAGTCATTGTCAAGATCGACGGTGGAGACAAAACCAATGGAAACGAACGCAACATGTTATGGCACGAGCCAAGTTACGAATTCTGGAGAGGAGATACGAATAGCGGGCCCCAAAGCAGTGGCCCGACACCGACATTCCAACGTGGCAAGGACATGCCTGAGGATCCACCCTCAAGATTAATTGGACAGTTCTTGAATAAACAAAGAGCTGTTGGATGTGAAATGACATTGGACATGGACCTGGAAATGGACGAGCTGAGGAATCATCCAAAACCTGAAAATGATCATAGCGCTGCTGGATCCAGCCCCATAATGTTTCCTCCTGATTACAAACATAATCATCATTATACGACATCAAAAGATCTTCGAGTTTCATTTCAGGCTCCGTCACCAGCTAGTAATGTGGTTGACATCGAGCCTGACCAACCTTATAATAATGACAACGAGTATTGCTCGACCGATGAAGAGGATGATGGTGAAACTAGCGAATCAACACCCGATGAGAAAAAGTATCTTAGCCGAAGAAGGACCATAAACATGAATAATTCTCCTCCAGATGATACTAATAACAGCAACAATACTTATTACACTCCTAAAAACGGTGCTGGTGATACTGATCAGGTGCTAAGGTGCACTTCCTTTCAAAGAAGAGCGAGCGTGTTAGGGAGAGTAAAGACAAAATCAAGACTAATTGACCCGCCCGAGATACCTGAGAGGAAATCAGGAAAAATTGGGAAATCAGGTCAGCTAAGATCTGGACTGTTAGGAAGAGCTTCCGGGATGCTAAAGCCAATGGAGGAGGAAGACGATGATCCATTATTCGATGAAGATCTTCCAGATGAATATAAAAAGGACAAACTTGATTGCTGGACGCTGTTACAATGGATAAGTCTTATTCTTATTGTTACAGCTTTAATCTGCACACTGACTATCCCTTTATTGAAGAGAGAAGTATACAAAGGACTTCATTTGTGGAAATGGGAAGTTTTGATTCTTGTTTTAATATGTGGGAGATTGTTATCAGGATGGGTGATTCGGTTAGTTGTGTTCTTTATTGAGAAGAATTTTCTCTTGCGGAAAAGGGTACTTTATTTCGTATATGGTGTTAGAAAGGCTGTTCAGAATTGTCTTTGGTTAGGCTTGGTTTTAATTGCTTGGCATTTCATGTTTGATCAGAAAGTTGACAAGGGTAATAAGTTTTTGGACTACGTCAATAAACTGATGATATGTATGTTAATTGGGACAATGTTATGGTTGGTGAAAACTCTCATGGTTAAAGTCCTAGCATCGTCATTTCATGTTAGTACTTTCTTCGATCGAATTCAAGAGTCGTTGTTCAATCAGTATGTGATTGAGACACTGTCAGGTCCGCCTCTGCTTGAGATTCATCGATCTCAAGAAGAAGAGGACAGAACAATGGCTGAAGTTTGGAAGCTACAGAATATTGCAGGGGCACAGTTGCCACCAGAACTTAGGCCCCCTGTTGCTCCTCAATACAGTAGTAAGGGTGCAAGTGTTAATGGTGGACAAACACCAACACCAAAACCATCAAGAACAGTAAGTATTGCGATTTCTGGTATTTCTGGTCCCTTGTCAAAGAATCCAGATGAACAGAACCAAGGGATATCCATTGATCATTTGCATAAGTTGAATCCAAAGAATATTTCAGCTTGGAATATGAAGAGATTGATTAAAATAGTAAGGTATGGGGTAATATCTACGTTGGATGAGCAAATACTGGATACCAAAACAGAAGACGACTCTACTACACAGATTAGAAGTGAGTATGAGGCCAAAGTTGCTGCCAGGAAGATATTCAGAAATGTTGCCAAGCCTAGGTCCAAGTAAGTAATTTCATGAACTCTCAGTCTGTCAAACATCTAATTAATCCAAATCATTTTTCTAAAACCAGAAGATAATGAACTTCTTAGAGGTCAAAATTAAGGTCAGAGGACCAGGGAGCACATTATTTTTCTAGCTTTTGAAGATTTTCAAGGGCGAAACCTTCGTTTATTTTCCTGTGAGGATGTGATAAGTAATTTTTTTAAGCTGAAGAAAGATAAATGAATATGACGAGAAATATAACAAAAAAGAAGAAAAAAAGGTAAAACAAACAGATCACTTGCAGCATCCCATAATCATCAAGTTTCCTAGGTTCTCCTGCTTCGTCCCCCTATTATGATAATACAAATAACATAAAAGAAAAGAGATACTTATCTGTAATTTTCATTAGTTCGTGATCCTTTCATGTTTGATTCCTGTAAAATAATAGTACCGAATTTATGGAGAGAACCATTTCATAGTCCTGAATCATTTCTAATTTTGAAATAACTACTGCATACTGATATAGACTACTACAATAGACCCATGTGGTCCGGCCCTTCCCTAGACCCTGCGCATAGTGGGAGCTTAGTGCACCGGGCTGCCCTTTTTTTTTTTTTTAGTGCATACTGATATATAGCTTTGTCTTAGCCAGCCACCTGGTGCAGTGAGACTTTTATTAATCTTAACTCTTAATGTTTTGATCAGTTAAACACCTTTCCATATGTTTTGCTAAAAAGAGAGCCCTTTATTCTATCTTGTGATAGACCTATTTGCTATGTCAGACGAGATCGTATACTTATAAAGCAGTCAACCGGTCATATCACTTCAGTAAATTTAGTCCCAAACTTTGTTCTTCTAACAGGTTCATCTATCTGAAGGACTTAAGTTGCTTCTTGCGAGAAGAAGAAGCTTTGAAGACTATGAACCTAGTGGAAGGATCACCGGACAGAGAAAGGATCAGTAGAGCATCACTCAAGAACTGGGTGGTAAGAAATGAACATAGATGCACTGAATTTAACTTCTACACACTAGTATAAAAATTTATACATTGTCAAATCACTTAAAAGGAAATTACCCACAATCAGTGGAACTAATATAACCTGAAAATAAGATAAGGACCCTTCAACAACAAGTTAAATTGCACTGATTGTATAAACTGCTAGTGGATACAACATATATCCGCAAGGAGTTTAACTTTACCTTTTCGCTCATTAGTTCTTGATGAAGTTGAGGCACATACTTTTGTGGTCTTATCAAATAACTCTCTATGTCCAAGATGGTGGGTGCTCTTCAAATGCCAGACTGCAGAAGCAAATAGGAGTATCAAATAGCTATCCTTAATTTTTGCAGGTGAACGCATTTAGAGAACGAAGAGCTCTTGCTTTGACGCTAAATGATACAAAAACAGCAGTGAACAAACTTCATCAGATGGTGAATGTTTTAGTCAGCGTCATCATTCTGCTCATCTGCCTTGTGATTTTGGGGATCGCAACCAGCAAGTTCTTGCTCTTCGTCAGCTCTCAAGTCGTTGTGGTGGCATTTGTATTTGGCAACACATGCAAAACCGTATTTGAATCTATCATTTTCTTATTTGTGATGCATCCCTTTGATGTGGGCGACCGATGTGAGGTTGATGGAGTTCAGGTATATAGCATACTTTCTTAATCTTTTTTCTATTTTATTATGTCTATTCAACCATAGTAATACTCCGTCCTTTTCATTTTATATGACGGTTTTTGGCAGGTCACATAAGTTAAGAAAGATGGACTTTTTGACACATACCAAAAGCATTGTTAGAGCTTGTGGTCTTAACCATGTCATGACAATTATATGGTTATAAAGCATGTCATTAAGGGTAAAATGGGAAGTTTAACATTAAAAAACTTTCAAATATAAAATGGTGTCAATCTTCTTAGATCAGACTTGTGTGTTATATAAAATGGAATAGAGTGGGATATTATTTTTTAGTGTATTCATGTGTTTAGTAAGGCCTGATTTATACATTTCGATTTTCAGATGATTGTTGAAGAGATGAATATTTTAACTACTGTCTTTCTGAGATTTGACAACCAAAAGATAATATATCCAAATAGTACTCTTTCAACACGACCTATTGGCAATTATTACCGTAGTCCTGATATGGGAGACACGGTTGATTTTACGGTCCACATTGCTACACCAGCAGAGAAAATTGCTGCCATGAAACAAAGAATAACCAGGTATATATTTTTTCTTGTTATCCAATATAATCCTTTATCACCATTATGAGTACTTTGCAGCAAGTACGTAGAACCTGGAAGATTTAAACAAGTATGAGTTATGAGTCTATGACTGAATATAATATTTGTGGCTTGCTATTGCAGTTATATTGAGAGTAAGAAGGATCACTGGTATCCCTCTCCTTTGGTTGTATTGATGAACCTAGAAGATCTAAACAGGTTGAAACTGTCCGTATGGATCAGACATAGAATCAACCATCAGGACATGGGAGAGAGATGGCTCAGACGAGCTCAATTGGTTGAGGAGATGGTTAAAATTTTCAAAGAGCTTGACATTGAGTACCGACTGTATCCCATTGACATCAATATTCGTGGTATGCCTCCCATCACCTCCAACAGGGTTCCCTCAACTTGGCCTACTGCTGGGAATTAAGCAAGAAAATCTAATAGGGATTGGCTCGCAGATGCTCCAATTTCCAGAGGCGAGAGTTATATTTTTGGTGTTCATTTATTAGCATAGAACATCAAGCCATGGGGTTTTTGGTGTCTTACCCTTGATGGTCTCGGCATACGTTGTTTTCCACTTTTGAAAGTAGATAAGGTTCCAATAATTAGCATTTTTTCCCTTCTAACATAGGCAGATTCAGGATTTGGGGTACAAAGTACCACTACTTCATCCACATAGTGACAATGGTTGTAAAACTAGTATAAATACATATTACTAAAATTTTTGGTTTTAAAGCATGCAATTATATAAAATAGTTTGAAGCAAAAGTAATGAGTGTGTCTCTATATGCTATCAAGGAAGCACATCTATCCATGCCAATTATACCGGCTACGAAGATACACATCTATCCCTGCCTACTAATGATGAATATATTGATCAAGAGGAGAAAACAAGGTTATAAAATTTCCTTTTTATAATGTGGCATGAAAATGGATTACACCAATGAGCAATTCGGGATCGATTGGGATCAAGTAGGATTGTAATATTGGAGGATTCACCTATAGACGAGCCCATAAAGTGCAACATTTCTTGTAAATGATAAATTTAATAGGAGGCGGCTTTTGCTAAGCTACTTTGAAGTGAGATTCTTTTAAGTAATAGTAAACCAGTAAATCCTCTTCTTGCAATGAGTATCGTCTTCGCAAGAAGGAAGTGGTTAGTTGAGTGAATTGCATTCAGTTGCCTGAATCTTTTAGTACAAGGATTCTTTCCACCTACTGATCATTGATCTAACATTTATATACCACGGATAAAATAATGGGCCTAACTTCTGTGCTGACCTTGCTAAAGTCTGGCTGGACATCAGAAATTTTGAAGCACAATTGCACAGAATTGTTGTTCGTGTTGTAGCTACACATCATTGCCTCTTGATGTGGAAGGGAAAGCTCGTTGACTATACTTGTTGGAGAGGTTCCTACTTCTTGACCCAAAGAACTTGTAAATACTCCTTAGTACACCGATGGTCTAGCAAATCTTGTAGAAAGGTGGATGTTGCATTTTGCTGACAGTTTTTTGAATACCATCACGAGACAGAATGACAATGTTTTTGCTACCCAGTGTTCTCCACAGAGCAGTAGACATTGTAATGTGATTGGTTAGGTAGAGCAATCTATGCTGCAAATAAGTTTTGCCCTCATGTTTGTCTTCCACTATTATGAATAATCATCCAAACAAGGACCTTGATCTTTAAGAATTTGCTCATAAAGCCTGCAAGAGTAATGACTTCATATATTGCTTACACAGGATATCTTGCAACAATTGGTTCTCCATTTTGGGTGCAAATCGCTGCTTTTGCTTACTTCTATGCTGCATTGAACTGCTTATGCAGCTCGATTTGTTTGTTGGACTTCTATGCATGAGTTTTGCAATTGTGAAACACAGCTAATTAGACCAATGACCAAATATTAAATGCTAGAACAGCTCACGATATTCAGCAAAATTTTAGATGCTTCAATAGCTGAGGATGATTGTTCAATAAAAAGCAGCACGCTTCAACAATTAATGATGATTTACCTTTCTCTTATCAGCGGTCTCACTGATTCTAACAGAAAAGTGCATGTTTGAGGATACCCGATGATCGTGTTTCTACTGTCAATCATAATCAACTGGATTGATAGGGATCGATCCAATTCAATATCTTCTGCTTCTTCTTGTACTCTCTCGTGATATCATCTTTCTTCATTAAACATTGATTAATCATCTAGACTTGTGGCTGTCAGGATATCCTTTCATGTATAGTGGCATTATAATTTGCTAACCACTCCATGAAAATTTTTCCCTTAGCAATGAAACATCCAACGTTCTTCCTATCAATCCTGAGTGGACATCCAGCCCGCAGCAGTATTTCCTTGATCAACCCTTTCACAGGGGATTCTCCTCTAACAACGCTGTGTTTTCCTGCTCCACACACCACTGTGATTTCAGCTGGAATAACAAGATTTTCAGCAAGAAACTTGCATTGAAGCTGATGAAACCATTGTAATATTATCACATAAGCAGAGCTCAAATGCATCCCATGCAAGTCCAGCTTCAACTCCGAAGGCTTCCACTGCATTGTCTCCTCCAAAACCGATGATCCAACCAATATCTTCACCAAAGCTGCTTCATTCTCATCCAGATTACCCATTAACTCTTCCAGAGAAAGAGGGACACTCTTCGGATCTTGCAGCAATAAACTAATCGTGGGGCACGAATTCAACACCGAATTGTAAGTCCTAATTGAAAACGGAACACCTGAAGCTTCAATTTTTTGGAGCCAAGAAACCACTTCTGAAAGCTCGTTGTGAGATCCAAATGAATTAAGCACCATATTCGAGCTAACTGTATCTAATTGAAATCCCATACTCTCCATTTCAACTACAATCCTTTTCATATCTCCAAAGTATCCTGATTGTCCATATGAATAAACTAGAGCCCTAAATTCAAACTTGGACAATTTCAATCCTAATTCCTTCATCTCTTCCATCAATGCCTCAGCTTCACGCGGTAATCCAATAGAACAAAATGCATCAACCATTGAGGCATACCCTCGTTGCTTCAAATAAACAGACGACGAACACAAGAGAACCAGCTTCAATTTCGTACAAAAATCCAAAACTCCTCTCTCCGAATTGTGCTTAGATTGTGAATGGACTAATTGACAGTAGAAACTACACAAATCTCGTTCTCGGCTTCCCAATTTAGATACTGTTTCAGTAACTAGGATTTCAGCTTCATCAAATCTCTCTAGCTTGTAAAGCAATGCAACCAAATCCGCCACTAGTTTCGAGTTCCAATCGAACCATGACGCTTCACTGATTTCCAAATACAACTGCAAATAGCATTTTGCCTTGCATTTAATCAGACTTATCATTAACCAAAAAAAAATTAAGTATAACAAAACTGAAACACATAATAATACAGCTGGAAACAAACAATCTGGTTCGCATGAAGTCATACTTAGCGGTGATCAATAAATAGGCTGTAGGACAAACAGAAATACACAATTATACAACTGTGAATCAATGGATTATAACCAATTATTACGTTACTTAGCAAACTAAGTCACTCTAATATAATTATCTGAAATAATGATAGCTTAAAAAAATTACAATACATAGTGTATTTGGTATGCATGTAAGTTGTATGTGTGACCCTTGTAGGGGGATACAGGTATTTCGCTTGCGTGTGAAGACAGTGTATTCCAATTATTGCTATATTTCGTAAATATACAAACTATTGCTGTGTTTCATAATTAGGGGCAGAACTATGGCTATATATGAAATGTTGTCAGTATTTAACTCAAATGAACCTTGAACACAATACAATTGGGCAATAACTCATTTAACAACAGAGAGAGACGTACGGGGAGGGCAAGAGAAGAGAGGCGATGGTTCAAGGTATTCGGAGACAGAAGGTGCGATAGAGTACTGAGAGCCACGTGTTTGGAAGATGACGCTACGAATTTGCGGAGTAAGCGGTGAGTAGCGGAGATATCTTCGGAGTCAGTTGCGATAACGGTCGAGATAAAGCGTTGGCCTTGTTTGCTCACTGACCATGGAGGGCCTGGCCGCCGTGGATGCCGGTGACTTAACAGCGGCGCCGGCGCCGGCAGAAGGATACTTCCGATCATCGTCGTCGAGGAATTTATTGCGTGATAGAGACTATCTGTAAAATGGATTGAATCCACCTGTACGCAATTAGCCAATTACGCATTTTTCCTATTTTACCTGACCAAAAGATAGCTAAGTTCCCGTCACTAACCTTACTTCGGACTCTATCTTCGACTACCAAAAAGCGAAAGAAGCCCACATGCCCACTCTTCTTTCCCCCTATCGCTAGGGGCCTTATTTTCATGCTTTTAACCAAAAAAAAATAAAAAATCATGAAGTGCCGCTTAATATAAATCTTTATTTATATGTCTGCTGTCCTTGTGAGGTCTTGAATTCGAATTTTAGGAGTGAAAAAATCCTTGCAGATAGCAATTTCTTTTTTAGTAAGGTGTACCCGCCAATTCGAATCAGTGAGGAGAGGTGGACATATAGCCGATTTCATACACGAAATTTATTAAAAAAAATTGACAAAGGTGCAAATATACTCTTCCTATTTAGAACACATATAGCTTTCGTTAAAAAAAAAAAGGTGTGTATATACTTAAAATGTATAAATATTTTTTTCGCTGACAGATTTTTTTTTTTTAAAAAAAAGTTTATTTCTTAATTAAAAAACGTCACATGACTTTAAAAAAAAAGTGTACCATTTTATAGTAGACTTCTTTTTGTAAGGCATACGTGGTAATTTTTTTCTAGTGGTCTGGTTCGCTTTAAAAAATATCTTCTTTACTTCAAGGAAAAAAAATCTACCCATTTTATAAACGAACTAGACTCAACCCATCAGGAAAAAAGAATTATCTGACTTTAAAAAATAAGTCTAGTAAAAAAAATGAATAGACTTATTTTTTAAAAATCATGTGGCATTTTTCAATTAAAAATAAGCTAAATGATTTTTTTCTAAATTTCATCAGCGAAACGAGTGTATTTGAAAATTTATGTACGGCATGAATATATATGGAGCATTTCTTTTAATGGGGTTATACCTGGTCAAATCGCAAAATTAAGGAGTTTTTTAAAATAAATTTAGCTACTTTGGAAACAAGTTTCAATATAGGCGATTATGTAAAATTTCGCTTCCGAAGTTACAATTTTTACTTGAAGTTTGATACCTTCTTCGTCTCAAATTATCGGTCGTAGTTATTAAAAATAGTTATCTCAAATTATTTATCATTTTAAAAGTTCAATGCACAATTAATTATTTTTTTTCATTTTACCCTTGATAATATTTTGTCTTTAATGAAGATGACACATAAATAGAGTAAACATTTAATGGAGATAGATTATAACTTAGACATAAATAAGGGTGAAGTTAGTCAAACATCCCTTCTAATTAATACCCCCTCCGGATCAAAATGAGTGTCCACTTAGCCTTTTTTTCTTGGGTCAAAAAGAATGTCTACTTATCAAATCAAGCAATAATTAATCTTATTTTTTCATATTTGCCCCTAATAAGTGCTATGTGATCAAATCTCAATTCCTATTTAATTAAGGGTAGTTTAGTCAACTTACCTAGTTTTTGTAGGAGTTATTATTTTCTTAAGGGGTGTGCAAATGGCTAAGTGGACACTCTTTTTTATTCGGAGGGAGTATTTCTTGAGGGGCGTGTAAAACAAAAAAGTGACAAATAATTTGAGACAGAGAAAATATATTACTTGTGCAAGTAAACTTCTGATATATCTGGCAATAGGTTATTCAAAACCGAACCATAATCGATAACCCAACCGCAAAATAGATTTATTGAGTTATTGCTATCGAGTTAACAGATTAACTATTGGTGAACAGATTGAAATTTATAATTAATGACTTAACAGTGCGGGATATGAATTACTCAATTTCCTTATTGGATATACTGTTAACACTTTAACAATATTTAAAGTTACATTTATACCTGTTAAGCATATATAAATTTATACCCTTAAAACATGAAACACTTAAAAGCCTCTTCTTTGATCTTATGTTTAGCTTTTCTCTGAAGTGTGTATTTTAGTTGTGGTGCTTTAGTAATATTGTTGTGTGCTTGATTGGAGAGAGTAGTTATGTATGTTACTAGTGTTGACATCCAATTTTGTCCCGCCTCTCCTCCGAAATACATATTTACGCTTCTAATATTTTGGAAAAATTAAAAAAAAAAATTATATTTTACTATAATTATTAGCCTCTTATTAATACTCACGTTTTATTATTCTATTACAGTTATTATTATTATTATTATTATTATTATTATAATTCATAGTTATTTTTTATCATTTCAGCATTTTTTACCAGCTTACGCACACACATCGTATTTATCTTCGCATAATTAAATAGTAGTGTTTATTTACTGTGGATTTTCAAAATATTATTGCACGACTATTACGACGACATATATTATCTGAGCATTAATAATTGCATATTTTATATTTTAGCACACGTTGTTATGTCATTAATTGATGGTCTTTTTTATAAAGCCCCATATTTTAAATCCATCAGTCAAATTTTGGGCTCATCCATTCCACAAACCTGCTTGGACCAGTCCAATAATGACCAGCCCACATTTTTCAGATCAGCCCACAACCCAAATCCTACCCAGTCCAAAAATGGACCCGACCCGTTTCTTAATTGAAGAAAACAGGTAGGGTTCCCTCCCCTTTTCTTTTTCCTCCGCCGCTCATTTCCCCTCTTCTCTCATCGTCATCCCCACCACCACCCGCGCCTCTTCTTCATCATCATCATCTTCTTCGTCCCCACCACCCCGCTCCTCTCTCTCTCTCCCTTTCCCGCTCCCTTCTCTCTTCTTTTAACACAAAGCGAAAACCTATAAAGAGGGGGATTGGGAACGAGAAATGGAGGAAGGAGGAGACGGAAGAAAAACCGCAAAATCCCCTATAAAAACATAAGCTTTAGCCGTCTCAACCCCGGGAGAAAATATTAGTTTTCTTTTAGTCGCAATATTTCTGAATATCCAGTCCGAATTCCAGTCATTTTTTGTTTCGTTTGCGTTGGTTTGGTTTTGAATCCGAGCATCGCAAACTCGGATTCAACGAGTGTTCGAGGTAGATATCGAAACCCCGCTCCCACTTCGCTGCACCCGAAGAAGGTAATTTTCCCCTCTTCCTTGAAATTCATTTTTTATCTGTTTGGTGTTTACTTGAACTATTTTCTGCAAAATTGGTTAATCTCGGCTTAATCCTACTCAGTGTAACTTCATGTTCGTTTAGTGTGTTAATCATGTTGTTCAATTGGTAGCTGATTTAGATTAGGCATCAAACCTGTTTATATGTTTAATTAGATACCCATGTTTAATGTCAATCTATATCCATATGCTTAGTTCGGCGATTAGCATACTTACTGTTTAAAATTCTGAGTCAAATAGGTTTGATGTGTTTTTATGTGCACCACGTATTAACTGATAATGACAATTTTGAAACCATGTTACTAACTTACATATGATTAACATGTGTCCTATTTTGAAGAACACGGTAAGCTCGTATTCAGTTAACAATGCTTTCACAAATTTCGGATATGACTAAATGAGTTGTTTTGTATGTTAAGGATGCTGTTATTCCAATTAAGTATGCATATGTCGAATGAAGTCCTGTCTAAATCATGATTTCTTATTTGGAAAGTCCAAATTTGTTTGTAGAAGGTCCGGCAGAGTCGAACAGTGATCGTAATGGTCTAAAATGTGATTTGCGTATAAATGATAGGCTCTTCTTGTAAGCCATTTATTTGCCTTGAGCATTGAAACAGAATGGAAATTATGGTGGATAAATAAATGTATACATCTCTTAAGTGTAAATATCTTGTTCAACAGATTTCAACAGAACCAGTAGTTCCAGTACTTTTTTTTTACATCAGAAAATTCATTTTGAACCAAGTAGAACTTCTAGGAATCATTTCATCTATGGATTATTCTTAGCCCTGTTTGTATTTCCCACATCATGTTGTATAAGCTAGAAATGACATGTCAAGATTCTCTCTTTTCCAATCAATTGCTGCTGGTAGGCTTTAAAACAGTAGTAAAAATGACTCTAAATTCTAAATCTTTAAATTTCGGACTGATCTGTTGCTGCTTGATAAATTCATTGTTATGGCTTATTGTTTTGGTTGCTGAGTCTTAAAAGGGAGAGCAAAGTTTAACCAGAGATGGGATCTTGAATCTTAAAATCACTAAAAATGAATCATCTGATCACTGATCGCTTAAAGTCTCTACCCTTCAAAAGCAAGACTGATTTCCTGTCCTTTGCCATATCTTTTGGTTTATAGCATGTGCAAGTCTTGAAGTTACTTATACATTTCTTGGTATCATTTTGAACCTAGCTAAAACTTGATGTTGTTCTTATATCATGCCTGAATAATTGAACCTGTCTGCTGGTGTTTTTACCAAAACATGATTAGTTGAATAAAATGTTAAGTTAAATGAGTGATGAGTTATCTGAGATTGGTATAAAGCCTATTTGATCATTTGTTGACTTAGACTGATAGAGTGTGATATGATTAAGAGAAATCCTGGTCTAATTTGGAGTAAGCTTAAAATGCCATCCGTGATAACGATATATAGTGTCATTACGTATGCTTAAGAGTTAGTTTAAAGTGGGATCTGAGTATGCTGAATTTGTCTTAATGTGGCTGTTCCTATATGTGGCTGCCTGTTACTATTGTTTACTACAACATACCACCCACTGGTTGAATTACTACTGCTATATATCGCTTTGAAGGCAAAAGAAACTTATTGTTTGAAACCAAACCTATATCTGGGGCCATGTCTTTGGCTAGACATTGTTTGACTATTGTTGGTTGTTGCTCAATTGTTATGGGCTGCTGCTCAGTTACTCTTATGGCTGGAAACATCTCTAAACACTCTCTGAATCTCGCTTGATTTCTACTCCTTGTTGACAATGGTCTGATCCTGAATGCGCATATAGTTGTATCTTTCTATATATGATCTGGTTTCCTTGCATTTTAGCTTGCCTGTTCATGCTTATTTGCCTATTTATACAATACTTCATCTGAAATAATTCTTCACATGCATTCAATCATTACATAATATTTTACAAAGACCCCTGTGCGACTCTGTTTTGGGCTGTGCAGTATGAGCTATAAATCTTGCTAATTGGTCTAGAATTCTGGGTCTTAGAATGAGGATAGAGTGTTTTTTTTTTTAGAGTTTATGTTCTTCCTATTGCAAAACATGATAGCTATGGACTTCAGTGGATAATCTGAGGAATTTGCACATGTTGTGGGTCTTAGTTTGGTTGAAATACGATCGAAATATACCATGCAACACTTATGTAAATCTGTTTGTTCTCTTATGGGAAAGTACCTTAAACCAATTGTGTGTAATGCATGTCTGTATCATTTGTTCAAAAAGGGGATTTCAAGGCCTGCTAATCTGCTCGTTTGTATTCTGCCTATGTATTGCTTTCTGATTTGTCTCATTTTAGTGGTTAAGAGGTCTAGATGTTCATGTTTTATGGTTCTGGTTTCCAGCTAACAGAATCTTTCTGTTTATGTCCTGATTCCGTTCAGTTATTTTTAGTCTTTACTAGGATTTATGTGTTCATGTGAAGCTTATACAATGACGAATAGGTAATTAATAATGATATATGATGGGTTTATCATAAATGATAGAGTTAGATGCTTCTTAAGTTTACATGCTTGTTCTGCTGAGATGCAAACCATGCATACTAAAGGTATACCGAATATATCAGGTGCGTACAGAGCTCTGTATACCCATGGTATATACGAATGGTATATCCAGTGTATATATGGTATATCTCTCGATTACAATCATAATGCCCCTATCTTTGTTTAGTCTAGCCATATCATGTCATTCTTATTCTCATGTTATTAACTTAGTTTGTCCTATAATTTATGATATTGGATTTTATGTTCCTTTGCTTGATTGGTTTATCCTATTTCAGTGGAAAGTTTTTTTTTTACTGTTTCTGTAGCAGCAGGCCTAATTGTTAGCCATGCCCGGGATTCCGGTATTGACCTTCTATGCATCGTTATGAATGTATATACATAAGATATACAAAATATACACAGTATATACATAATCTATTGATTCGTTTTGAATTACATTCTACATGTTTAACCTTATTCATCGATTAAATACTAATCCTTTTCCTTTCATTTTTATGCATGAAACTCGCATACGAGTCCAGGGGACTCATCCCTCCCGCATTCGGTGTTGGGCTAAAGGCCCAACACAATATTCTCGAGTCATTTTCCCATCAGGCCTATTCGCAACAAAGAAAACAAAATTTGGGCCTTGGCCCATGTGTGTAGCAGCAGCGGCCCGCAAGCATAAAAAAGGGAATTCTGGGCCAAGCCCAATGGCAAACAGATTGCAGTTGTCTTTTTAAAATGGGCTGATCCCATTTAACTCTCTCCTCTATTTTATCTTTTACATTTGACTTGTATGTCTAATGTTTTATTTTGCTAATTTAGATGAACCTTGGAGACATTAGTGGGTTTAGTAATGGGTAGATAATTCAAGGAAATTAACGATTAATTCATTTTCCGAATAATTGATTCTCAAAACATAGCATGATTACATATTTTGAATTAAAAGAATTGTGTTTTATCTTTCTATTATCTAAACATTTCAAAACGTCATTAATATGCAAATATAAACTCAAGTAATATATTATATTAATAACTCTTCAAGTTTGAATCAATCATATTTTTAACTAAACATAACTTATAAAATAATAAAAAGGAGAAAGAAAACTCGCTTTATTTTGAACCCTATTCATAAGCTTAGATTTTTTTACATTTGCCACATTCATATAAAGTTCAAAATTGCTAAATCTCTTCTCAAAAGCTATTATTTATAGGCAAAAAAAAAATGTTATATTCCCTACAAGTCTCATCTTAAATAGCATTTACTATATTTCATATAAAGTCTTAGCAACATTTTAAGCTTTTATTTAAATAGCATTTAAATCCTCTTTTATGCAAATTATCTCTTATGAGTTTTATTGTTAAATTGCATTTGATTTAAAGCCTGAGTTTATTTAAAATGACATTCAAAGTCCTCTTTTATATGAATTTCCATCTTAATTAATTGACCTAAGTTTGGTTGGATAACCGTAAGTTAACGGATTCTAAAGGATGCCTAACCCCTTCCCTTTAGGATAACATAGAGCCCTTACCTAGAATCACACTGGTTAAGCAGACTATTAACAGAGGTTTAGTTTTAACTTTACCTTAGTTAACATTGGTGTCCTAATTCACCGTTAAATTAATTAGGTGGCGACTCCTTAAAATAAAACAAATAGGAATCACCAATACGTCGTACCTCTAAATTTTAGCCCGGTTAAAATAGGGTGTGACAACTAGTTTGTTTCCTTTCGATCATACATTATAATGTCGGTACTTATCTGGCATAGAAAATACCGAATTTGAAAGTCATGCTTTGGCCCTATTTCTTCACTGTCACGCTCCAAATCTGGAGAGGCGTGGCTGGCATCCGGTGCCATACTCGGCCCGAGCGTACCACTTTGTAACTGTTATCCCGGAGTGATAACCCTCAACCTAGATCGACGAGACCTATCTGCAAACAAACAATACCAACCAACACCGACAAAATCGTATCCTGAATCATCTGTAAGTAATAACTATCACATCTGAAGGGCACGCACACCCAAAACATATATACATAACTGTGCTGGCCGACGAGGCCGCCATGAATGTCTACAAATGAATATGTACAAAGGGTCGACAAGGCCAAAATACTGACATGCAAAACATACAGGACTAGTTTACAAGCCTCTAGAGATCATAGAACTGTATCATAGTCGGGACAGGGCCCCGGCCTACCCATCATGTCTATATACACAAAAAGGACTCCAAGGTCTAGACCTGACAACTCCGGATGAGTGGAGCTTACCAATTAGCTGATGTCTGGCTCTGTCTACTAGGGAGGTCTATCCGGCTGTCTATCAGGACCTGCAGGCATGAATGCAGCGCCCCCGGCAAAAAGAACATCAGTACGAAATAATGTACCGAGTATGTAAGGCAATAGAATAACTGAAAGCTAAAACTGAACTGAAAGCATAGTAATATGGAAGCCAAAGAATACTCTGAGGTATGCTCACCTATGCTGAATCAACACAATGCAATATGGTAATATCATAGCTAGCTTGCCACATATAGGACTCGGTGTATCTCTCACTGACAAACAGGTTAGGCAACTGTAAAATCTCACTGACTGTAAGGCCACACAAGTATAACCTCTCACTGACCATAGGCCAGACAATAGTATCATCTCACTGACCAAGTGGCCAGGCAATAACATCTTTCACCAACTCTGAGGCCAGGAAATAACAATATCTCACTGACCAAGTGGCCAGGCTACAGAAAGTATATGTATATGATGGTGTATATCATGTGTATAACAAAATGCATGAAGACACTGAAGTATCCCTTTATCTCTTTCTAACATCAAGGAAAGATATGGAGCAGATAGGAATCCATCGAGAAGATACGGTGTAAACACACGGGAAGTTGTAACATCACTAAAGACAAGATATCTACGATATGTGTTCCTCTCATATGATTCATCTAACTCATCTAATCATGGGATCATACCAATGAAGGAAAAAAGGAATGCCATTACATAATGAAACTCGTCGAATAGCACTTCAACCTATAATAATGATAATACACTCGTTAACTCAGTGAATACTAGTATACGTTTTATATCAAATGTTAACTCGTTTGATAAAGAATCGGGGCAGCATTTCCCCTAATTAATAAGAGTTCACAACTCAACCAACAACATCAACTACAACCTTCTTTCACCTTCCCTTAGATCCAAATCACAACAACACTTGAGTATACACTAAACAACCTAATATACACTTATATACTACATTTCTATACATGCTTTCTTCTCATATCCATGGAGTATAACAACATCAACAACAACAACAACTATTTACACCTATTTCTCATGTTAATCCAACCACTTCAACAACATTGGATAGCTATCAAGAACAATCCACACTATAACAATAACAAGAATGCAATATAGTATATCTTTCCTGCTTTCTTATCAAACAAGTTGGCTAAAGGTTACACAAACTCAAGTACATCTAGAAAGGATGAAATCTTACCTCAAACAAGCAAGAACAACACCAACTTCAGATCACTTCACCACAAAGAAAGCTCCAATCTTCAACACAAGTAGAACAACTCAACATCAACAAGGTTCCTTAGCTTCTTGGTGTGTTAATCCCCTTGATTCACCTTAGATTTTCTCTAATTTGGTATGAGGACTAGGGGAAAGGGTTTGAGAGCTTATACGAGTTATGTTAGCAAAGACAGTGAATGCCAATAGAACTGATTGGGCCCGCAAGCTCGATGATGCTCTATGGGCATACCGGACTGCTTTCAAGACTCCAATTGGGACTTCACCCTTCAAGCTTGTATTCGGGAAAGCTTGTCATTTGCCGGTTGAACTTGAAAACAAAGCCATGTGGGCGCTGAAGAAACTAAATATGGATTGGGAGGAAGCAAACAAGCTACGGTTGTTTCAATTAAATGAGATGGATATATTTCGGTACCAGGCATATGAGAGTGCAGCCCTTAATAAAGAAAGGATGAAGCAATACCATGACAAGAAGATTCTGAAGCGAGAGTTCTACAAGGGTGACTCTGTATTACTGTTTAACTCTCGGCTGAAGTTGCTACCGGGTAAGCTTAAATCCAGGTGGTCTGGTCCGTTTGAGATGGTAGGTGTGTCACCCTATGGAGCGGTTGAATTGAAGTCCGGAGATGGTACTCGGACATTTAAGGTGAATAGGCAGAGATTGAAGTACTATCACGACATGATTTCGGAGGATAGGATTGTTGATCGCTACAGGTTGAAACACCTCGGAACGAACAAGGATCTGGTGCACCAAGATAAGGAGTGATTGGTCACCACCGTCGTGCCGCGACGTTAAATCAAGCGCTTCTTGGGAGGCAACCCGAGTGTAATGTTTATTTTTCTTTTGTTTTTTTTTTTATTACATATAGGGTAATAGTTGTTTTGGTGCAGGAAGATATCACAGAAAATTCTGCTGAAAAGCAGGTAAGTTCAGTTGTAAGACACTGTTTAGCAACATTGCAAAATACGCCTGAAGTTTACGGACCGTATTTCACAATACGGCTCGTAAACCAGGGCGTATTTAACATTGTTACCAAACAGTGAGCACTGTAATTACATGCTAGTTTACGACCATGGAGGACGGACCATATTTCACAATACGGTCCGTAAACCTGATCGTAAACTAAAATGCAACATTGCAGTGTTCTGCCCTCATCAACCACTCTAAATACGAGTCGTAAACTAGTTTTTTTGTGTTTTTTTAAAATTAGCTTATTTTGTGTTTTTTTTTCAAAAGTACTTTTCAAAAAATTACTTTTGTCGAAAAACAGTTTGTGTTTAGCCAATTAATTTAAAAACACTTTTAAGCAACAATTAGTGTTTGGTTAAAATTTTAAAAAGTGCTTTTAAGTGTTTTTATTAACTCAAAAGTATTTTTAAAAAAAATGCTTTTGGGCAAAAACAATTTTTTTAAAGCTTCCGAAAAACAATTTTTTCTACTTTCCAATAGTACTTATTTTCTCCCAAAAAATTAACCAAATGCCTCACTTATTTTTAAAATAAACACTTATTGAAAAAAATATGCTTGACCAAAGAGGCTATAAGTCTTCCTTCAGGTATCAAAGTGAATTAAAATTGATAAGTAGTAACTTTAAGGGCTAGTTATGTATTTGATTGTTATACCATGTTGTGTGACCTGTGATGGAGTGACGCGTGGAACCCACAACTTTCTTACATCAGTGTCTCCTCTCTTTGCACTGCCACCCGTCAAACCATGCCTTCTTTTCTTCTAACTTCAATAATTTTGACGCGGATAAACAAACACAGAAACAAGCCACAAATCAACATTCAGCTTTATTCCCAATTGTAACAACAAAGGCAACATACAACCTTATTCAATTAAGTGGGCTTTCAGCATGACTATGAGAAAAACTAGCCTCGATTCAGCTATTTTTAATGTATGTAAACGAGAGGTCGGAGAAATCTCTACCAGGAACTTTTCACACTCTCTCGGTGCCTCTAAGGTTACACTCTCCCTTTACTTTGTGGGTCATCATTTTTTGTCCCTCTTGTTTACGTATTTACAACTCTATTCTTCCTCTGTACGCGCAGTGGCGAGTCCAAGATTTTGACTTAGAGGTTCGGAAAAAATAATAAAAGCTAAATATAAAAAATAATGTTGTTAATAGGAATCGAACCTAGGATGCTAGATTCAATTCTGAACACCTTCAACCACTTGAGCTAACCTTTTCCATTTGTTTAATATATGTACATAAACACAAAAAATCTATCGTATACATACACTGTAATTTTTTGCCGACGGTGTTCGGGTGAATACCCTGGGCAGCCTCTAAATCCGTCCCTGTGTACACGGGCTTAAGATGTTAGCTTGACTTATGTATTGCATTAGTGATCTTGGTGGAAAATGATGATGTATCAGTTGAAAAGTTTGTTTGATAAATATAATTTGGTTCTCGATATTCAAACTATGTGAACTTTGATTGACATTTTAAATTGTATTTTTTCATCGTATTCACGTGGGAAGAATTCTTCTCACTTATAGTACTTTTATATAGTTATTGAATAGCTAAATTTTAATTACTTATAAGATATTGAGTTGAAGTAATATAATTTAGCTTCAAAGATTAGTCAAATTGAACTCCATAAGCGAAAAGTGTCACATCAAGTGGGACGGAGGGAGTAAAACATAGTTCAAAATTCGAATATCCAAAATAGTTTAAATTTTAAGGCTTTTAAAATTGTGTTACTTTTTTTCCATATGAATATCGTACCATTATTGGTGGAATGGTGCCAAACATTTACAAAGTGGGCTAGATGGAGCATTTTTAGGCCTCTTAGTTGATCTCCTATGAATAATGTTTGAAAGTCTCCCTTGTTTTTTTCCGCTGTAATGGTATGTGTGGAACAAATTTAGTCCATGTATTAAACTAGAAAATGGTGTAATGAATCAGAGGCAGATCTAGGATTTAAACTCAATGGGTTCAATTTTTTAAGATTATTAGCATTGAACCCATTATATTTTTTAAAGATTTGGGCTCATATCTACTAATTATTGCAATTTTAGTAAACTTTTACACATAAATTTATGCTCCGCGTTGAAAGTTAGGGATTCAATTGAACCCATAACTATAATGCTACATACACCTCTTGTAGTATTTAGTTTCCAATTACAATGAGCGTGACTATCTCTAGAGTTTATCGAAGTTCAAAAAAAGTATCTCTAGTTTTTCTCTTTAAATGTTGGCTCAAGGATTGATTGCTTGTTCTTGAGTTTGATTAATTTGTCATAAACACTTTAGTTGTCGGCACAAACAATGGCTTTGAATCAAATGTCACGAACAAGTACTCTTGATGTTGAACACCTTGACTCTTGATTTTCCTTCGTTCTTCATTTTTTCGAATGCTTGAAACTTGTATAGAAATGCTTGAATGTTTGCTGCTTGTAGAGCAATTTTTGAAGTTCTTAATCTTCAAAGCTTTCTCTTGCTTCTAATTGTGAGTTCGGATGGTTCTTTGGCTTATGGTGAAACTCCTTTGCTTCGATCTGATTAGTTTACTTGACCCACCGTCTAATCTTACTGAAGTGACAAAACTACATTTAATTAGCCATAACATGTCACTTGTACGCTTAGCATGTTCCTATTGGCCCATCAATTTGACTTGGCATGCCACAGTATTTGACATGTGGCATGATGTTATTGGCTACATAATTTGACATGGTGTGCGATGCGGCATGGATTTGGGTCTCTAGGCTGAGATGAGATCAACTGGACCTTGGGCTAATAAATAGGCTTATCATTGAAGCTCAACTAGATAGACTATATTAACCCATAATATTGATTTGGAATAATATGTCTTGAATTTAAGACATAATCCAAATTTCTTATGCATTTTAATTCTATCAAATTTAAAATTTTCCATTACGATACGGTCAGCTGTACGTTTATGTAAAAGTTCATCATGACTGTTGCAGTGGTTATCAGATGTGTTTAGGGATACATGAAAGGTGTTAAACTAAACTTGTTGAACCCTTCTTTTTTTGTGGTAAGGGCTCAGGAGTACTTTATCAAAGCTTAACATTCTATATTAACCAGTATATAGAATAATAGAATGGATTGTATGTCCAGCTATCTATCACTAGGAGTGTCCTATTCTGAAAACTGTCGGTTTTTTGTTGCGTTCAGCGTGTAACTATTCTAAGGAAACAGTTGTTTGCTAAGAATTGACAAGTTTAGATGGAAAATTTAGCGCTCTTTCCTCATTGGATTTGTTGAATAGTAGTCAATACTTTGGTTCCTCATAGTAGTTAAATTTGCCAAAATCAAGATAGCTTTTTTTGTTATGTGTATTTCTCATCCTATAAAAAGGATTTTAATGTGTTTTCTCTTGCATTTTGTGCTATTATTTAGATTGTTCATTTGGTTTAAGACAAAGTCCAAATTTCTTATGCATTTAAATTTGACCAAATTTAAATGGTTACAATATGATATGGTAAGCTGTACATTTATGGAAAAGTTTGTCATGACCGTTCCATTGGTTTATCAGATGTGTGTAGGATCCATGAAAGGTGTTAAACTAAACTTGGTGAACCCTTGTTTTTTTTTTTCTTTTTGTGGGATAATCGGCTCAGAAGTACTTTTCCAAATCTTAACATACTGTACTAACTAGTATATAGAATGGATTGTATGTCCAGCTATCTATCACTAGGAGTGTCCGATTCTGAGAACTGTCAGTTTTTGGTTGTGTTCAACTAGATGGAAAATTTAGCGCTCTTTCCTCGGTGGATTTGTTGAATAGTAGTAAATACTTTGGTTCCCAGTAGTAGTTAATTTTACGAATTCAAGCTAGCTTATTTGTTATGTGTATTTCTTATCCTTTAAAAAGGACATTAATGTGTTCTCTCTTGCATTTTGTGCTATTGCTTACATTCTTCTTTTGGTTAACAAACATCTATATTGTATATGGGATTATGAATAACAAGCATATTCTTAGTGCCGAAAAATATCTAGTGCTGTCAGTTGACTACACTTCTGCGTATTCTTTCAAGATACTGAACAGATAGAAACAGTAGATTGTGCTTAAGTTATATACCTGTTAATTTGTTGATGAAGCTTATACTTTGAACTTGAAGTCAAAATTGTAAATTCCGGAGCCTCCATATAATTACAATGTTTTTATAACAGGACTTGGTGCTGCGTCTTGATATCTTCAGGAAACTGAAGAAACACACAGGCTGGGTGAATACAGTTAGTTTTAGTGCTGATGGTGACATTCTCGTATCGAGCTCTAATGACAGGAAGGTCATTCTCTGGGACTGGGAAACTGGGAAAACTTTACTCCCATTTCATTCAGGTCACGATGACTATGTTTTTGCAGCAAAGATCATGCCCCACACTAACAACCGAAGCATTGTTACTTGTGCTGCTGATGGGCAGGTAACTACTTGAGAGTTTTGCTTTACCTTCTTGACTATGTTGGCATGTCGATGATATCCTTCCTATAAACTGTCTGATTCTTCATCTTACATATTACTGTCTTTCCTTAATCTTCCTAAAAGGAGGGTATATATTTTTCCTCTTAGGATTCTTAGATTCTTTTTGAAAGCTATGAATAGATTAAATAGCTCTGTTACAACACCCACTAAGAAAGGCTGTAATTCTATTCATAGATGTTGCAAATGATACTACCCATTGTAGGTGAGACACGCGCAAATTCTAGAACGTGGATATGTGGCGACCAAGTTGCTAGCAAAGCATCAAGGACTAGCTCTCAAACTGGCAATTGAACCAGGAAGCCCCAATAGCTTTTACACATGTGGAGATGATGGATTAGTTCAGCACGTGAGTTATGCTTAATTTCTGAACTTGGTTCCAGTTTTATGTTAAGCTATGGATGGTAAACGAGCAATTTTAGATGACCCTCGTGGTGCACACCTCTTTGAAATGGTGCATTTTTAGTAGCACTGGCGGCATGTGTGGTGTACATGGTCATAAAAGAGTATGTAGAGCAAAAGCTTATTGGTTTTTATCAAAGAGGCTGAATTAATATGTAAACCATTTGATAGTATTTATGAAGTGTTGAAAAATCACAGACAAAAGGAAGAATGTGCCCTTTTTCCTATTTTATATTCTCTAAACCTCTTGATATTTCCAATGGCTTCTTCCTTCCTCCTTATCTTTTATATGGCTGATGTTATGATTCTATGTGTTCTTACAGATAGATCTCAGAACAGACACAGCTACAAAGCTTTTTACTTGCCGACCTTTTTGGCCTAGAAATTATACGTCTTTATGTCTAAGTGAAATTGCAGTAGATCCAAGAAATCCCAATTTCTTTGCTGTTGCTGGAGCAGATGAATTTGCAAGAATTTTTGATATCCGCAAATATAGATGGGATGGATCTGCTGATTTTGGTCAGCCTGTTGACTATTTCTGTCCCCAACATTTAGTTGGTATCGAGCATGAGGCAATAACAGGTTTGGCTTTCTCCGACCACAGCGAGCTTCTTGTTTCATACTATGAGGAGATTATATATCTTTTTACAAAAGATATGGGGCTGGGACTTGATCCATCCCCCAGTTCCCCAGTATCGTATGACAGTTGTGGAGAGGAAATTGACCCATATGATCAGTCTGGTGCATCTCCACCGCTGGATGCTGGCATGAACTTTGGTCCACAAATCTACATAGGTCACAAATTTCGTGAAGAATTAAAAGGTGTTACCTTTTTTGGGACCAGATGTGAATATATTGCGGGTTGGTCTGATTGTGGTCGAATTTACATATGGAATAAAAAGAGTGGGGAACTTGTTCGTGTTATGGAAGCAGATAAAGGCGAAGTAAACTGTGTTGAATCTCATCCTCATACCGCAGTACTTGCTAGCAGTGGAATGGAGTCTGACATAAAGATATGGACCCCAAAAGCCATAAATAGAGCTGTTTTACCTAGGGATATTAATAAGGTATGTGTTATTCTAAAAACATTCTTCATATGGTACAAGCTTATTCGTTGTTGGTCTTTTAGCTTGTTCATCCAAATGGAAGTAATTCTCAATAGCTCAAAATTTTATCATTTGGTCTTATATCATTGATGTTCTTGTCTTTTTCCCTATATAACCCAAGGGTTTACTAATTCATACATCAGCATGTTCTTTTTTTTTTCTCTAGTTGCCAATGAATCCTGATAACATGCTTAAAAAGTGCAACTAATAATTGGACAAGCTTTCAGTCGGATTTCGGCTGACCTGATGGATTAACTATTTTTTTTTTTTTTTGGTAAAGCGACCTGATGGATTAACTGTTCAAAAATCAGAGACAAAATGAGTTCAAATTTGCATCTTGGTAGCTTTTGCTTTCTTGTAGAGACCTATTTACTCAATAGATATCCAGAAATAGTAGCACTATCATAGTCTTGATTGTTTTTGTGCAAGTTGAAGCACATATGATCTATCTATGGTAGATGTCAAAGATTCATAAATGCTCGGGGGAATATAAGGAGCAACAGCAACATACCCTGTGTGATCCCACAAGTGGGGTCTGGGGAGGGTGGGGTGTACGCCGACCTTAACCCTACCTTGTGTGAGGTAGAGAGTCTGTTTCCGATAGACCCTCGGATTAAAAGAGGATGATGTTAGTTACTTAGTTTGATTGAAAATGATGATGCCATTTAACTATGCTGACCATTTTGCACTCTCTGTTTCCAGCGGAGACCTAAATTAAGCGACCCACAGTGCCGAATTCCTTCTCCTTGGGACGAGATGTGGTATTTTTTCTCCCAACCCTTGGATGTTAGAGAATTTAACTTCAGAAACTGGGAAGGTAATTGACCGTATGTCTTGACACAAACGTCCCAATATGTTGTTCCACCACACTATAGTACAGCTTTAGTGCAGTTGAAATGAAGGAAACTAAGTTATGGAAGATGGCACGACTTCTGCTGTTTGGGGTTTGTGGATGGAAAGAATTAGGAGAACTTTTGTTGGAGCAGAGAGTTGGCTTTTGCTTCTATAATACTTTTGGTGTAAGATAGCGTGTACATTCTGTATATAGCTGGCTAGATCTTTGGGAGGCTGTAGGTGTTTTTGTGTACATATTTGGTGGGTGAGCCACCTGCACTTGCTGTAAATAGTTTTTGAGAATATCAACGAAATGACAGAAAAATCGAGCTTGTAAAATGCAGTTCGACTTAAAAAGTTAAAGCGACAAAAATAGCTTGTACGAGGATTCAGCAACGTAAATGCATACAAAGTACAAACAAAATATCCTCGTCATATACTTGTTGACTACGTATTAGATTAGTATTTATCGAGTTCAGATTGTTACTTCTTTTCCTTATAACATATCTTTCACTTGGAGGTCTATTGCATGCTGAAGTAAATTGAGTATTATTATCCATTAAAATGGAGGTGTAGGAATTTTCTTTCCAAACTAGTAGTCCAGTTACAAGATTTCCCAAAGTCGTCAGCGACACCATGATCAAACATGTTGTCCTTTGCTTCTATTCTTTCCATCTTTTTTTTCACGATTAAGCGTAAACACAAACGTGTATATAACACACATATACGTGTGTGAGTACGTATATACGTATGTCATTATGTGTATTTGCAGCGTGTGTATGTATGAAGATATATACACTATACTTTGATGGTTTCAGTGAATTAATTATGGCCACAACCAGCTGTCCGCGAGATGTTAAGAAATCTAAGACAAATTATAATAACTACACTCCATATCAAAAACAAGTTGGGATCGGCTATATGAATCTTTAATAATCGTGTTCCTCTATTTAATTTCTCTTGAGTAATTTATCTCAGACCAGCGTCATTCAAAACTGTAATTACCATTAGCAAAACACGAGATCTCTATGCTAAATGATGATTGATTTCTTTTAGCCTTCAAAATTTCACCTTGAGTAAACTTGTCATTTAATCAGTATTTTCTATTCCTTCTCTCAAATTAGTTGTTATGTTTGGCTTCTCAAAAGTAAATTTGACTAATTTATGAAGCTAAGCTAGATTAGATCAACTCAATAATTTACAATTAAAAATTAAATTTTCAGAAACTATACGAGCAGATCTACATCGGGGCCAGGGTGTTCACCCGAACACCGTCGGCAAAAAATTACAGTGTATATATAGGGTAAATTTTCTGTGTTTATGTGCATATATGAATTTTTGAATACCCTCGGCAAAAATTACAGTGTATATTTAGTTTTTTTTTTCCGAACACCCTGAGTAAAAATCCTGGATCCGCCACTGTATATGAGAAGTACTATAGTTGTAATTTTTCTCATTTCAATATGATGAAAAATGCATATTAAAATATTAGTCAAAGTTCAAATAGTTTGACTCTCGAAAAGCGAAACACGATAACTAATTTGAAACTAAGAGAGTAATATTTAGTTCGTTGAGATCAACCAAAATTTTGCTTATAATATAATTTCTTTTTATGAACTCCTCCTTCCGTCCCATAATAAGCGTCACCTTAGCCAAATTTTTTTGTCTCATAATAAGTGTCACCTTAGGATACCAATGCATATATTGACTAGTTTTTTCCATCTTTGCTCTTGGATAAAAAATTACAATTTCTTTATTCAAAGCCAAAAGTTAGATTCACAATGTCAATGAAAGTTTTGGCCAATGGAAGATAGGATTAGTAAGAGGCAAAAGAATTAGTTGTACTCTAAATAATTATGTTTGGATTCCCAATGTCAAAAGATGAACTACTTGTGCATGCTTTAACATCAAGAGGAAAAAATATTTTTTTTTACATAAAGGTAATTTGATAAACTTTACACTTCATCATTGATTTCTTAATATGCGTGTTTTTGGCTAAGGTGACACTTATTATGGGACGGAGGGAGTACGTAGGAAGTTTTAACATTTAGGACTTTAAATCTAATTAAGATCTTACCTTATTTGAATTATTTTATTATTTGCACCAAGTGACATAATTATAATTCTTCCAAAAATGCAATAAGCCAAAGCAAATAAGTCTGGGGAAATGATCTCTACTATTTTAAACTATAGGGGGATTAGTGTTATGAAGTGAAATCTCAAAAAAAAAAAAAAAAAAAAGAAAAAAAAAGATCTCTACTATTTTGCTTGCAGATCTGTTCTATGTACACTTAAATAAATTTTGCAGTTTAATATTTGAACTTCACATCATGTTTTAATTTCAAATATTAAATACTTTCTCCGGGACAGATTTTCCGTATTCGTTTGTCTAATTATCTTTTCAGATTAGCATTCAATTTCATTTTGAAAATATAATTTATTTGAACCTACTTGATAGAAAGGTTCATTATCTTACTAACAGAAAAAAAAAATTAAAGCTTTTTCGAATTCTTAAATTTCGTATTCAATCAACACCTTAATAGAAGGATGAAGTATTAAGTTTATTTAATTTTTAAAGGGAAAATGGGGAATATTCTAATATTCCTTAAATATTTGTTTCATAGTGGCTTTTAATTTTCAGTTTTCACAAACAATTTCACGATAAGTTCAAGAATTTGTTTCAATTTTTAAATTCAAACTCAAATATAGTCCAATTACTTATACTCCCTCTGTTCCAAAAAGATTATTCTCCTTTTCTTTTTAGTTTGTTTCAAAAAGATTGTCTCCTTTCAATATTTAGAAATAATTTAACTTTATGAGATGATTTACAGCTACACAAATATCTAATACTTGTTTTGGACCACACATTTAAAAAATCTTTCTTTATTTCTTAAACTTTATGTCAAGTCAAAACAGGACAATTTTTTTGGGATGGAGAGAGTAACTTATAAATCTTTCCAATAACCTATATAATCCCTATGTTTCAATTTATGTGAACCTATTTGACTGGACGTGACATTTAAGAAAAAGTGAATAACTTTTAAAATTTATGATTCAAAATAAGTCTTAAATATTTGTGTGATTGTAAATCATTTCATAAAATGAGTTTATTTTTAAATTAGAAAAGAGATAATTAATTTTGACACGATTAAAAAAGAAATAGGTTCACGTAACTCTTTTGTGTCCACCTGCACCTCTGACACGCAATAGATGATGTGGACGCGTCGTTACGTGACTGTCACGAACCACATCGTGCAATCAGTCCAAACCACTTCTTCCTTTGTTAAAAGGAAAAAAACCAATAAAAAGGCTGCTCCTTTTCTTGCACTTGTCTAATTTGTTCTCACTTTTCTCTTCTCTTTCTCTCTCTTTTCCTGAATGGATTCTCTCACTCTCTTGGCAACATATTCCCTTGTCGCGGGCGGCCTTTATTGGTTCATTTGCATCCTTGGTTCTGCCGAGCAGAAGGGTAAAACTGCCGTTCAACTTTCTGGTGGTTCTATTGCCAAAGAGAAAGTTCAAGACAAGTACAAACAGTACTGGTCTTTCTTTCGTCGCCCTAAAGAAATCGAAACTACTGAAAATGTTCCTGCTTTTGTCGACACTTTTTATAATCTGGTGACGGATATTTATGAATGGGGTTGGGGTCAGTCTTTTCACTTTTCCCCTTCTATCCCTGGAAAATCTCATCGTGATTGCACGCGCATTCACGAAGAGAGGGCTGTGGATCTGTTGGGCGTAAAGCCCGGAGCCCGCGTTCTTGATGCGGGCTGCGGGGTTGGAGGGCCTATGCGGGCCATCGCGGCCCATTCAAAGGCTAATGTTGTTGGCATCACTATTAATGAGTACCAAGTACAACGGGCCCGGGACCATAACAAGAAAGCGGGCCTTGACTCCTTATGTGAAGTGGTATGTGGGAATTTCCTAGAAATGCCTTTTAGTGACAACAGTTTTGATGGAGCGTATTCGATTGAAGCAACATGTCATGCACCAAAACTGGAAGAAGTATACCAAGAAATTTACCGGGTCTTGAAGCCCGGATCGATGTACGTTTCGTACGAATGGGTTACAACTGAATTGTACAACGCTGATGATCCTGAACATGTTGAGATTATTCATGGTATCGAAAGGGGTGATGCGTTACCCGGTTTGAGAAGTTACAATGACATTGCTGAGGTTGCTAAGAAGGTCGGGTTTGAAGTTGTGGACGAAAAAGATTTGGCAAAGCCACCAGCAAACCCATGGTGGACGAGGTTGCAAATGGGGAGAATTGCTTATTGGAGGAACCATATTGTTGTTACAGTGCTTTCTTGGCTTGGAATTGCACCTAAGGGTACAGTTGATGTGCACAAAATGTTGTTTGTGACAGCTGATTATTTGGCTAAAGGTGGTGAGAAAGGGATTTTTAGTCCTATGCATATGATTCTCTGTAGAAAGCCTGAAGAACATTAGGCATAGTCAGATTGGGTGTTTTAATTTAATGTGGAATTATTGGATTACCTATGGTTTTTTCTTGGGCTTATTGGATTTAATTTAATGGCATTTTTTCTCTTTGACTGTTTCTTTGTGTAATTTCTAGATTAATATATTTGCTTCTGATGTAGTAGGAGATATAGCTTTGGTTATTTGTTACTTATTGTTAGTGTTTCAAGGCCTAATTAAAGTAGTAAAAATCAATCTTTAGTAAATCAAATTGAAGTTTGTGGTCGAAATGCTGCTGATTCTGTATACCTTCTATTTGAAATCTCAGTTTTTAATTATTTTTTTTTTTTTTTTTTTTTTGTGTGTGTGTGTGTGTGGGGAGGTGGTTTTCCCCGGGGGGGGGGGGGGGGGGTGGATGAAGAATCTTTGAAACTTTGATGGCACACTTTCGGCAAAAGATTGAAACTTTGATGCCAATGCAGCATTGAATGTCAAGTGGATGGATAATCTGTTTCCAGCGATATTTACTATTTTGTGGGTAGTTTAGATATTTTGTGTGTGCAAGATCTCTTGTTTGATTAGTATTCCTAGCAATTTTTGGTATCTTTGTTGGCCAGCTAAGCTGGTGGACAGTTTTGAGGCTGAGATTTTTTTGGTTGATGCTGGTTTTCTTTAGCTGAGTGATTTGGTTGCTCTTTTGATGCCCCAAATACCCTTTAGAAGGTAAAGTCACAAATTCTGATATTGCTACTATCTAAGTGGAGTAGAAGTTGGTTATCTTTCCTGCTATTAGCACAGTTTATCTATCAGTCTTGTTAAAATTGTGAAATCAGTTAGTGGTAGTTCAAAACGGGAATTGGCACAATATCTCAAACTGGCTGTCCTTGCCAATTCTCACCTTCAATTCAATGAAAATTGAGAAAGATTAGGCATTTTGTAAGTCAACTAACAGCGCATTTGGGTCTTTTAAAAATATTACGAGGACAGAAAATTTTACATGGAATTGAAGTACAGATTCTTTTTTAATCTAATTAGGGCCCGTTTGGCCATAAGAATTATTCACTTTTTTTCTGAAATTTTATTTCACTTTTTTCTGGAATCAGTGTTTGGCCCTAAGAATTCCAAATACAACTTGAAGTTGTATTCTGGAATTGCAAAAACAAGAAAAACTTGTTTTTCAAAATTTTCACTTTTTGCACATCCAAAACAACTACTTTCAACAAAAAAAATACAACTTCAAAAACTATGGCCAAAGACAACTCCAAAATTCCAAAAAAAGTGATTTTTTTTTTTTTTATTTCTATGGCCAAACGCCTACTAAATATCAAAAGCAGATTATGGGATCGAGAGTGGTCGGAGGGGATATACTAGGTTAATTGGGAGAATTTGAGTTTTACAATATTAATTAGTTTGCCTTGAAAATAGTACTACTTGGTAAAAATGTAGGATCCTGAAGAGACCGTGGTTGGTTAAATAATCTTTGTTGACAGCAAAAAACGATAGAATGCGTGTTGGTTTTTTGTTATCTTCTTTAATCTGTTTTTGCAGAGGCCTGTCTCACGGCTTTGTATTTGTATGGTAAGTGCATTAGTAATGCTTAGTATAACAAATTTTTAATTATGTGATGGAATGATCATTGCTTACCACACTTTGAACAAGTAATTATATAGTACTAAAATAAAGGTTGGAACGAGATATACCGCAATAAAGGTGGCATGGCATGTGCCCTGTGCTTTTGTATCTGTGGAATAACTTAGTTTGCAGATCTGGATGTAGTTACTGATCGTTTGGTTGAAGGGATTAGGTGAGTCATTCTAGTTAAGAATTTGGACTTAAATTTATTTCATGTTTGGTTGAAGTATTAATTAAAATTAGGAGACTATAATTTGAATGGTAAGATAAATTATCCAGGTTACAATCCTGATTTGTGTCTCAAAACTATAATCTTTGGGATAGCCCGATTTCAAACCAGAGGGCCGGCCCCTTAGTCTTTGTTGGACATATAGGTCAAGTCCATCCAGTAAGGCGTGCATTTAATTAATCAAGTAAATCAGTGCCTCCAGCATCATTATTTTTACTGATGAGTACCTTTCACAGATAAACAAACTGAGGGGCATGTGCATATTCAGGCGATGCATCATCAGCACTCTAGAAATGCATTGACACCTAGCAGCACATGAACTGTTATGCCTCAGAAATAAGAAAGTCTAGATGATGGGGCATGTCACTTTGGTATATACCTCATCAGGTCTCAGATTCTTCTGATGGACATTCTAGATGAATTAGGTGTTGCTAGTCTACAAGACTATATTATAGGTCATTCATAAGGACTCCAACCTTGTAGTGTTTGCTCAACCAATATGAGACAATTAATACCATCGCGCGTCGAGGCCTAGCTAGCTCGCGGCGACATAACTGTGGGCCCAACATTGAGAACACAATTACAAAAAGGAAATTTTACAGTCCATAACTATTTCTAAGATCTATTTATTAGTAATAACTATTTTTTTTAATTATATTTGGTAGCTTAATTATTTATCAAATTATCATCTATAACTTATTTTTATAACTGCAGTATATTTCCTTAAAAATAAGTACCTCTCTCCCACTTACCCACAGTCTTATTTTATTTTTTTTTAAATGTTTTTCTCTCACCTACCAAATTTATTTTCTCCTTCACCCTCTTTCTCACTCCGTTCCATCTCCTAGTCTTTTAAATTGATTTTCTCTCACCTATCAAATTTATTTTCTCCCTCACCCCTCTTTCTTTCTCTGTTGGCGCACACAGAGATTATGGAAGTAGAATTCTCTTCACAAGCAAACTCCAGGACGTGGCTTCACAAGTTAATCGCGATGGCGTTCATCTCCAAGAATGTTGGGAATTGCTCCAGTTGAAGATATTCCCAAAAGAAAGTTGTCCTTTGGAAGAACTAATTGAAATTGGATACATAATTGCAGAAAAGTGTCAAGGCCTTCCTTTTTTTGTTGTTCTAGTTGTTGGACTTCTATCAAAGATAGAAAGATCTAGACATTGTTGGGAAAAGTTTGAGGTAAATTTAAGTTCAAAACAGTTGATGGACATAGTAGATATGAGCTATCAGAATTTACATCCACTCAAGTCATCCCACGCCTCTAACTAGTCCAATTGAAAGTTTTTATCTCCGAATAACATTCTTTTTGTAGCAATTCGAGACGACTCGCTTCTTTCTCATGAGAACACCATTGATGAGAGTTGTGGAGCTTCATGCCCACCAAGTGTTTGATAAAATGTTTCAGTATATTTATGTGTATTAACAAACAGTATATTTAATTTTCAGTATATTATTTCGCTGTATTTCAATGTATTTATCTTTTTTTTGGTGTAAATATAGTGAATGTTCCAAATATAGAGCCGATTTTTACTACACTTTGTTTTCACGACTTTTGTATTTTCGCTGTATTTCAATGTATTTCTGCATTTTGTATTTCTAATTTATGAAACAGTTTCTGATATATTTCATTGTATTCCATTGTATATATGCATACTACAACTTTATATTTCTTAAACAATTAACCATATTTTCATTATATTTCAATGTATATTTTTCAGTGATAAAAGTTGAGAGAGATTCATAAGCTTTTATGGAAGAACAACCGTTATGCGTGATTTATGGGAAGGTTTAAATTGAATTCCATAATTTTTTTTTTTTAAAAAACTGTTCCATAAATAGAGCCTGATTTTACTCTTCAGTGATTTGTGTGAAATATGGTTGATTTAATTTGACTTACTATTTTAAAAGGAAAATAATATTATGTTCCAAAAATATAGCCTATTTTTTCTCTCTGAATTTTCTTTTTAAAATATGTTCCAAACATAGAGCCTAAATTTACTCTACCGTATTTCGCTGTATTTCACTATATTTCACTGTATTTTAAAAATGCGAGATACAACTGAAATACAGCCAAAAGTAATTATGAATTGCAAATTTTCAACTTATAGCTATAACTAGTTAGAAGCTATTAAAAAGTAGCTATTTGTGTAAGTTTTACTTACAAGAATGTGTCTTGACTCTAAAACCATATACTAACAGACCAAGTATTGGAGATGTTTTGTATATTATTCCAAGAAGTAAGAGATATAATTATTGGCTTCTTCTTACTAAGGAAAGAACAAATAGAAGAATCATACAGTTGTGCTACGATTCTTAACTCTATCTGCTATGTACATTATTAAGAAGAAGTTCTATGCTCATTTTAATTGTGCGATGTTAGATTAGTTTATTTTGTTCTAGAGAACCATTTTCTCTTGTGATTCTGATGTTGTCTTCGAGCAACATAAAAAGTACTTGCTTTACATGAGAAAAGAGATTCCTTCTTGCCTGGTATATACTCTGCTTATATGCAGTATGCGGCACAACATCTCGTGAACTAGTTATCAAAACGCAAATGAACTGTCAATCTGCTGACACTCAAATATTTAATGCAGAATGTTGCAGGTTTTGTTGTCTTGTCGTACATGTGCTTTTCCCAGTAGGGTAGCACGCACGAGATTCTTTTGATCTGGAGACTAAACTATTGACTTTAGTAGGCGTTTGGACATGCGATTTCATCTCATAAGATAAAATTTCAAATCATCTAAAAAGTCATGATTTGGGATTTGAAATCATGATTTCAAAAAATATAACTGTAAAATTTGACTCATAGGTTTATATTTTGTAAAAAAGACCCATAAGTTGGTAGATATATTTACCAATTATGTTTACCAACCGGGAAATGCATTCTCGGCGTGAAGAGATTGTTCTTACCATGTGGGAGAATTATATTAAAGAGTAATTACATTACTATTCATGTTAAATTTTCCTTTTTATTGAACTAAAGTTTGATCAATTGATGCTGTATTTTTTAGAAAGGCCTTCTAGTAGCGTATTAATTATATTATGAACTATGATTTACTCATTTGGTAAGATTGTATAAGAATTGGAAAAATTTTGATGGTTTTCACAACTTGTGGGGTTTTTATGTTTATAAAAAAAAACTGCAACTTAAGAAATTCAAATTGCATGTCCAAACATGATTTCATCTCATGTCCAAACGGCTCCTTAAAAATCAGATCTTTTCATGTTTCCTCTAGTTTGTGGCAATTTAAATATTTTTTTAGTCGAATTCGTAGCATTTAAATCAGTATAGTTTTAATAGAAAGACTTGTCTAATACTGAAAGTATTTTCTTTGTGGCTAACCTCATGTGACGCCCCTGACAAGGGGAAGAAGGGGAGGGGGGGATTGATGAGGGCAAGTTAAGCAGGTCTCTGACAGACTTCTAAGCTAGACATGATATCTTAGGCAAATCTCACATTGAAATTGAAGAAGAAAGTAATATAAAACGTGACTCAAGTTCAAATATTTTTTTATTCAAACTCGTAGCTTTTAAATTAGTAGTTTCAATAGAAAGACTCGTCTAATACATTGCTTTGTGGCTGACCTCATGTGACGCCCTGATGGAGGGCGGGTTGATGAGGGCGAGTCAAGTAGGACTGACAAACTATTAGGCTAAGTTTCTAAACATGATGTGCACTGACACCTTACTCAAATCACGTCAGAATAAGAAATGAAAGTAAAGAGTTTTTAAAGACATGAACCAAGTTCAGATGGCACGTGTGCTTTTAGGGCTCGACGTGATATAACCTGAATAACTAATTCATATAATTCCAGGCCTAAAACGTACAATACGTGTCATGAATTTGGGCATGACACCTCATTGATTTATCAAAGATTTCGTATGAGAGAGAGATGCACATGAATCTGTGATTCTCTTAAAGGTCTTGGTGAGAAGGGACCACATTTAACAGGTTGGATAAATCCAGGGTCCGAAGCTAATTTAACGTGGACTTTTAGCCGTAAATCTGATGTCTAAAGGATACAGCCAATTTATATTCAGAAGGCTTAATACCCAGATGGACCCTTAAACTTGGCATGTTTTGTAAGATAAGCATATAAACTTATAAGGTGACCAGATAGACACTTAAACTTACTCAAAGTGTATTTTTCAAGTTTTTCAGTTGTTTTGAAAACAAAAACTATATTTTTCAAACACTCACAATTTTCATGGCCAAACAAGCCCTAAATATATCACAAAATATTTTTTTTAAAATGCAAAAATAAGGCAAACGCATATACATGAGACTATAAATGTCCACTTAAACCAATAAATACTCGCTAATCGCAATTTTGCAGCTTTCAATTAACTCAGTTTTTTTTTTACACTTGAATAATTAAAAAACAATAACTTTAACCAATAAAAATCCTTAAAAAAAGAAATTTCAAATTAAGAAATTTCTTTTTTTTTAAGGATTTTCTTCTCGGCTTTACAGTTTTCTTAATTTGAAATTTCTTTTACACTTGAAATGCTGAACTTAGAAATTTCTTAATTTGAAATTTCTTTTTTTAAGGATTTTTATTGGTTAAAGTTATTGTTTTTTAATTATTCAAGTGTAAAAAAAAATCCGAGTTAATTGAAAGCTGCAAAATTGCGATTAGCGAGTATTTATTGGTTTAAGTGCACATTTATAGTCTCATGTATATGCATTTGCCTAATTTTTGCATTTTAAAAAAAATATTTTGTGATATATTTAGGGCTTGTTTGGCCATGAAAATTGTGAGTGTTTGAAAAATATAGTTTTTGTTTTCAAAACAACTGAAAAACTTGAAAAATACATTTTGAGTAAGTTTAAGTGTCTATCTGGTCACCTTATAAGTTTATATGCCTATCTTACAAAACATGCCAAGTTTAAGGGTCCATCTAGGTATTAAGCCTATTCAGAAGATCTCTAAAGTTCTGCCATCACATTAAAGCTGTCCTATAGTTTCGAAGTGGTCCATTAGAGACACTGCATGTGATCTATGTGCTGCCACTTGAGGCGTGGGGATCTCAATTCAAGATAATACTGGTCACTTAACTTTATTTTATAATTCAAAAGTCATTCAACTATGAGTAATTTTTTTAGAAAATCACGTAACTTTATTTTATAATTTAAAAGTCACTCAACTATGCGTAGTTCTCTCAAAAAGTCACTCAACTTTTTTTTATAACCCAAAAATCACTTAATTATTGATTTCACCTAAAAAGTCATCTAACCAATTTAAAATAATGTTTTCTTTAAATTTTACTAAAATGAAATTTTATTTAAGCTGAATTTGTAAGATATAAAAAGATACTCATTTTAGCCATTTTACTAACCCGCCCCCACTTGAATCAACCCGCTAAAATTATGTGGGTCAATAATATATTTACCAAAACCTTTTTATTTTAACTTCGACAAATCAATAAAACAATTTTGGTGTTAATGATATACTGCCATGAACCAGCCAGCCGCACATGCACATAACTCTTACTGATATAAGTATGAAAAATAAAACGAAATATCGTTTATGAGCATTATTTTTTATTTCTACAGGTTGTAACAATTTGTATTAATGATCTCGAATATGACGAAGCTATTGACTTTTATTATCTAATTTTTTAATTTATTTCAGTTAAATTTTGCGTGTTAGATGATTATCCTTTTTAATTTTTGTTAATTTTTTTAAGAGTAAAATAGAAGGGTCTTGGTACATGTATAATCAATAAAATGATTAAAATGAGTACTTTTTTCTTAAAAATTTAACTTGAAATAAAAAAAAAAAATCATGTCAGCAAAATTTAATGAAAAAATCATTTAAATTGGTTGGTGACTTTATAGGTGAAATATCAATAGTTGAGCGACTTTCTGAGAGAATTACTAATAATTAAGTGACTTTTGGGTTATAAAATAAAGTTGAGTGATTTTCTGAGAGAATTACTCATAGTTGAGTGACCATATGAGATATTATCTCTCAATTCAACTTTTCCTCCTATCTTTTGGTCAATGTTCTCGCCAATGGCCACTTTATTTGTGTTTATTTTTATTCTTTATTATTTTATCTTTAAGGAAAGAGAATGCAATAGCGGTGTAACCATTTCTCAATTTACTTATTCGATTTCACTTTATTGATTCATAAACTCGTAACCCACAATCCATTTAAATAGGTTATGGATTACGGGTTGAATTGAAATTGTGTAATTAAATTGAGAATTGGGTTAAATGGGTTATGGTTACTGATAAATGAAGTGAATTGAGTAATTAAATTGAGAATTGGAGGAATACGTTAAGTTTGAGGGCAACTTTGAAAACTTTGTTAATTGTGGGGTAAATTTGGCTACGTATAACGAAGGATGAATGTGACTAATATTTTCCAAGTAAAAGAGTAAATTTGACCTTTTTTTTTTTTCTAAAATAAAGGAACAAGTTATAGTTTATTATAAGCATCTTCACCTCTAGTCAGTTACCAGATAACCTTATTTTCTTAGTTTATGACTGACTTTACTTGGCATGAACTTTGTTCACACAGACCCTTTATTTTGTTATGATGCAAGCTTTCCAAAGAAACAATTTAAGTGTCTTACGTTCCTTATATATTTATTTAATAACAAATGTATAATTAAATTGGGACGGATTCTCCTTACATATTTATTTAGGATCCTCTTGTCATCGTCTTATTTAGTAGTATTATTTAGTATTCGCGTAATATCTCATTCTTTATTTTTAGTACTACTTGTTGCTTCATTTGCTTTGTCTATCTTGCTATTTTGCTGTCATTATTTTTCTTTCAATCCTGCTTGATTATACTTCTTTTGAGCTGAGAGTTTATCGAAATAGCCTCTCTACCCCACAAAGGCTCACTTGTGAAATTAAACTAGGGTCTTACTTTATTATGATTCTAAAATAACAAATGTAATAATTTATTTAAAGTTGGACGAATTCCCCTCACATATTAGCATGCATTTATTTATTTCAGGTACAAAATTTATCTTCGTTCGTGTTTCTCTTACTTATCTAGGCATCAACATACTTTTGAAGCTCTCTTCACCAGTAATAAACTTTAAAAGCCTGCAATACCAGTTACACATTCTCAAAATCAAAACGCAAATTCATCAAATAATATTACATTTAAAAGTTATACCAAAATATTAGTTTTTGTCAATTTCTGATAAATTGACATATAATGGTAATACTAAATAAGCAAGCCACAAATAGATTGATAAAGACATATACTATCAACTCAACTAACCCATCAAAGCTAAAACAAATTTTCTTTCCACAATGCAAGTAAGCAAACCTAAAATTGTTGAAAAATATCATTTGTAGTTAATCACTATAGATTAATAAGGATTTAATCCCAATAACATATACTACATTGGTTAAATAAAATCTTTATTTACCAAAAAAAAAGGATTTAATCTCAACAATCAACAAGCACGAGAAGTGCAAGTACATGACATTATTCTTTTTTTCTTTTTTAGCCATTGTGACTTTTTTCTGTTCAGTTACTATTTCACGTTTCATTATAATATTTCTTTTAAACACAAAAAAAAGACCATAGTATGCCCACATGTCCATCTAAAGATGTGTGGGTGTGTGCGTGCGTTTTTGTGTGTGTGTTGCGCCATTTCTATACTTAACCAACACTTTCATTGCGGTTTGACCTTAAAACCTCAATCAACCTAGAGTGTCTTTAAAGCATTTCGTTTTTTACAACACTTTTTGGGCCTAACAACTCCATCGGAGTAAAGTATAAGCACCAAATTTCAAATTGCTCATTCTTAATCACAAGGTAAGCGGGCAACGCATTTGTTTATACATCAGTTCAAATTCAATTTCTTTCCTCTTTTAGAACCTAGAAAATCGTATAAATCCGGATAAAATCAATCTATTCATCTATGAAAGTCCAAGTTTGGCATAAACCTTATTGATGTAAGTGCCAGTATATCAGTTTGTCAATCAAGACTCAATTTTTTTAATTTGTAGTTTGCCGACTAATTGCAAATGACAATTTATAGTCAAATAAACTTATCTTTTTTTCTTTTTCTCCATTTTGCTATTGGCTGTTAAAGTACAAAAGAAAAGAAATTTTCAACCGTCAATTTACCATGCTGCTCTTAATATTAGATGACTTTTTCAGATTCTTCGCTTCATAATTCTATGGGAAATCTGGACAAGATTAACATATTTTCCCTTACAAATTAGCATGCATTTATTTATTTCTATTACAGAATTTTTTCTTCGTTCTATCAATCCTGTAAAAAGTCGTGCTTCTCTTACCTCTCTAGGCATCGACATATTTTTGAAGCTCTCTTCATCAGGAATAAACTTCAAAAGCCTGCAACACCAGTTACACATTCTCAAAATCAAAATGCAAATCCGTCAAATAATACTAAATTTAAAAATTACACCAAAATAACAGTTTTTGTGAATTCCTGATGAATTGATATACAATGATAATGATATTTATACTAACAATTTGTTTATGATTTCAGGTACACAAACAGAGAAATACATACAGGGCATGAAAGTAATAAGCACGCATAATCAGAGGTATCAAGACAGCACACAATGCAGCTATAACAAGCACCAACAAATTTTCAATCTCAGAAGAGGGAATTTTAGCAAGACGATTCACATGCAATAAGTAAGGTTGAAATATCCTAATTTTGTGATTACTCAGTTATGGCTGGTGGATGTACAATGTGTGGTATTAACACCATTTGATGCTCATTCCGTTGTGCAAAGATTAACCATACACGGGATAAACTTAAAATGGTGGATAGCATTTCATACGAACACAAATCAGAAGATAGCAGTGAAACAACATGAAACAACCACAGGAACCAACATTCAAATACCAATAACAACAACAACAAATAAACTTGTGGAGGCAACAAACAAGAGACTTACAGACAAGAAGCATCACACACCCACAACAGCGACGAAAAAGCACGAAGCTGCTCAACCAACAGAAATTAGAGGAGATCCAACAACAACTATCCTCAGCGCCATCAACAAAGATCTGAAATGGCTTCAAGCCCTCAGGATCAATCACACAAGAAAATCAGCTCCTTGATTAGGAAACAAGCGGGGATACCAAGGATGCGTTTTGCAAACTTTGTGGATTTTCACTTTAATCTCTCTATTTTATCTTTTGCTTTTTCTTTATTCGTTGGACGATTTGCTTTTCAATTTAGCAATAAAATAGCCACTGGACCCGCACACCCAAAGTGACCTTGATGCTTTTTTTTAAGAAACATACAATGGTAAACAAATTTTCTTTCCACAATGCAAGTAAGCAAACCTAAGACTGTGGAAAAATATCATTTGTAGTTAATCACAACAGATTAATAAGGAGTTAATCCCAATAGTCAAATTTTTACTTGTAATTTTAGCGTTCAACAAGCACGAGAAGTGCACGTACATGAGATCATTCTTTTTTTCTTTATTTTTCATTATGACTTTTTTTCTATTCAGCTACTATTTCACATTTCATTACCATATTTATTTTTAAAACACAAAAGACTATAGTATCTATTTGGTTGAGTCTTTATATATAATTTTTTATAATCACGAAAAACCAAAAAATGATATAAGAAAATAAGTTTAAACGAAATTCACCAGAGACAAAAAAGAAAAATTATATTCAAGGTAGTTTCAGATAGTCCACATCCAAAACCTTTAAGAAGGATGATTAGGAAGGCTTGAACGACTGTATAAAAATATTTGAGAAACTTGAAAAATATTTTTTTAAGAAAATTGTTCTATTACAATTCGTGATCTGTTTAGAGGATCTAAAATTTATTCTTGAAATGGGCATACGAAATTCTTCAGCCATACTATTTAATTGATTCAGTCACTAAATTAATATTGCAATGACTGGGATAAAATAAAATTTGTTTAGTATAATTTTTTAAATGATTATATGCATTACTATAATCTCAGCACCTCCAGCACACACAAATATATACATAAGAACAATAATAAATAACAACACATTTACACATCCTAGTCTTTAAATAAATATAAGAAAAATAATCGGGTGTTGCAATCGCTATTTTAATTTTAGCATCCAACAAGCACGGAGAGTACACATGTGATAATTCTAGTAGATTTTTTAATCGTTCTATTTTTTTTTTTTTTTTCCGTTCAGCTACTATTCTACATTCCATTTCAGTATACACCTTTTTGAAACTGCCCAAAAGTTGTAGTATCTATTACCTTGAGTCATTAAATAAACTAGATGGCATTGGCCCGTGCCCAATACCTTGCATTGTATTGTATGTATTTGGACAAAAAATATTTTGCTATCATGTAGTGTATGACATTCAGCTGAAGAACATGGACTTAATAGTATCCTAACTAAGTAGAACAAATGTGTAACGACTTCCCGAAGAGTCTTGTACTTTATATTGTACTTACCGCCTTCATCAGCAGAATCTAACTTGTTGCAAATGGTCTTACAATTCTTCATCTGCATTTAACAAAAGAAAGCAGAGACTTCCAGATTAAGTAAACATAAAAGTACTCTTTAAAAGAGAAGAAAAAACTGAACATTTTAGTCATCTTCTTCCACAAACTTACATCTGATTTCTGGTTGTTGTACATGTTATCAACACCCTTTTCCAAATTTGAAGGATGCTAAACAAATCCTTGATACAAAAGGAAATTAAGAGAATGCACATGACATGATGAATATAGCAGACAACAGGCCTTACACTTCTAAGGAATAGAATTGATCCGGAAAAAGTCCCTACTACCAATTACAGGACTATACATTCCTATGGGAGCTGAAATATGAAATCAGTCTTCCTTCTGTTAGCTATATGAAAGGTTGGCATACCCCATCTATCCAGAGTCAACAAGTCTCTAATTTTTCTTGGTAAATCTTCATAATTACAAAAAGCTTTGTGTCTGAGTAATTCCATGACTCATTGCAGCAAGTCTATCAGGAGCTTGATTGCTTTCCCTAAAACAATGCTTCAGCTCAGAGCCAAAATTATCGATTCTTGATCACATATAGAACTCAATAAACCAAATGATATAAGTATAGTGAATCAAGACTCCTCTAGGAGGGAATATTGGAGCAGGAGTAATAAGCAAAGCTCAGCCAGCAGCAATATCAAAATATTCTCTTTGCGACCTTAAACTATATCACTACAAGAAAACATGGAATTAGCGACGGACAGAATTTCGTAGCTAAACAGTAAAATTCCATGCTAATATCATTTAGCTACGGATTAGCGACGGATTATAAGAAAATCTAATTAGCGAGGAGCTATTTAGCGACGGATTAGCTAGGGATTACCGACAAATGCCGTAGCTAATTCCATGTTCTCTTGTAGTGTATAGATTCCAGACATATCAGAATAGACCCTTCCAACTTTTAGCAGAGATTTAAGGGATTTCTGAAAATCGACAAAGATAAATATTTCAATACAAAATAATAATCATCTCCCAAACCAAGTAATGGTGATGCCTGATCACTTTTGAAAAATGAAAGGCAAACAATAGTGAGATATAAGATCTATGGGAACAGTTGGTTGATGGAATATATCGGCAGTGTTAAACATTACAGCAGCTGTAACACACACAGTCTGGTAGCTAGATCTCCCAGCGTACGTTTAGCTCGCAAATCCTAAATTCTCCAAATCATTTTCTTGGGAAATACTTTTATGCTTTTATCACCTTTTATTTAAGGTATCCTTATGGACTTCTATTTGATCCTATTTTAATTTTAGCATCCAACAAGCACGGAGAGTACACATGTGATCATTCCAGCGTACGTTTAGCTCATGCACATTTCAATAGCATGTTTGAAAACTTAGCATGGAGTTTGCATCACTGAACAATCTAACTTCTGCCAAAAATAAAATATAGAAATACAAAATAAACTTCAAAATAACATAATCAAACAATACAGTAAATCAAAATAAGCTGCATTAAACGAGCCACAAATTTAATAGAAAAAGATTCCATTTTGGAAGTTGAGGAAAGGTTAACATTACAAAAATCTCACAACGGAAAAAATAGAGGCGTATTTAGCAATATGTGTCCTATTCTGTTCAACTGAGGCTAAAATAACAACATCGGCATTTATAGTGATGGAAATTCTTATATCGACAGATTGTAGGAAGATATGATTTCTTTAGTAGTTTAGAGAGCCTTGTTTTGTGTTCCACGCAAATTAATACCAGAGGAAGTGTACTGTTTTTCCAATTTTTCCTCAGTTAAAAGCTCCTTTATTATTTGACGTACATTTTTAGTGGAATGTACAACAACAAAAAGTACTGCACAAAAACTACTAAAGAATTAAATTCCACCTCAAAACCCAGGAAAACTAAAGGAACAAAAGATTTAAGCAAAAAAATTAGATAAGAATGTCTCAAAAGCATCAACAATTGTTACCTTGCCAAAAATTAAAGTTTCAATATAAGAGGAGTATTTCTTTGCCCGTAAAATCTAACTTACTGCGGATGCTACAAGCATGAGTAGTTCATTCCCTACAAACCAAACTAAATACCGGATAAGAGTTACATAAATTTTTTCTTCTGCTAATATCAAGAAAAATCAGTACAAGAAACGTTTTACCATGCCAATTTTGATTAAAGAAAACCTAAATCTATGAAGAGATCTTGAGGGGATAGGATAGAGACCTCGAGATGAACTATAATTTACTGGACTATAATTTTATGCTGGCTACTAATCATGAAAGTTACGTATTAGCTCAATGTGAAATGATTGAAATGTCCTTACTTCAATTTTAAAGACAAAAAACAAAGATGTCGATCTCAAAGCCTAACTACTCTTCTATATAAGTAGAATAATTATTTTAATCTTGACAAATAAAAATTTCTAGATGAGAAGAAAAGCTGAGATGAAGCTTATTACAGATAAACGTGCTTGAAAAGCTATAGTTTTCAATAGGTAAAATCACTATGCAAGAAAGTTATGAAGCTTTCTACCCTTTATGGAATCGAGCTTGCGGGCATAATCTTTTTAATTGGAAATCGATCAGTTTTATTTGATAATCCAATCGGTTGTCAACAAATTTCTAAAAGAAACAAAATGAACAAATATTAACTAATAACACTTTTGTACATCACAACTTTTAAATTCATGTAAGGGGGCATGAAAAAGTAACGGGTGTTGTGATTGTCATTGTTGTTGTTATTATTATTATTATAACGTTCTACTGGCACGAAAAGTGCACGTGTAATCATCCCAATAAATTTTTATTATCCATAATCTATTTTCATGCACAGGAAGTGAACGTGTGATCATTCTAATAATCTTTTATCGTCAAGATTTTTCTGCTCAACTATTGCCATTTTGTGTTTCATGTATTTTTTAGGAAATGGACAAATACGATCGCATTTATGAGATTGGGTCTTTAAATAGAAATTATTGTAATAATAGCAATAAAAAATTACAGATAAGAAGGAATGTTGAGATGAAGCTCATTAAAGACAAACGTACTCGGAAGGTTCTAATAGGTGAAAATCACTCAAAGAAAGTAATGGAGCTTTCTATGGTCTTCCTATAGAATTGAGATTGTGGTCATAATCTTTTTCAATTATGGAACGGCCAGTTCTCAAAGATCGGCCATTCTATCGGATGATCACAATGTTGACTCGATCCACGAAAGATTTTTGAAGGTAGAACGACCAAAAAACATATGTCAAATTGCAACATGTCATGTTAAGGGGCTAGTAGTCTGAAAATAAAAGGAAAAATGCATAAAAAGAGAAAAGAGTTAGAAGAATATGATGAAAAAGAAAATTCTATTGAATGTAGTTCCAAATACTTGACACAAACAAATTTAAAGGCGGCCCATTTAGAAAGGCTTGAGCAATTATATTCAAAGATAGAGAAACTTGAAAAGATTCTGTTAAGAAAATTATTTCGCTATTATATGTGATTAATTATCGTAAGATATATGTCCCATGTGATTAAGTTGGGTTTAATAAATAAAAGGGCTAATTAAAGAATATTGATTAATATTTATGGATTAATTTTTAAGACAATTAAGTAACTCCCCCTTTTGATGGAAAGTGGAGAATTAAGTGGCTATTTTATGATCGGGGATGTCCATGTACGATAAAGTGGATGAAAAACATAACATGTGTCAGCATGACTAGTCAGCGTGACACGTATCACGTTTCATGACATGCACCACGCATGGTGGACACTTGTCACACATGCACGGCATGAACATTGCATGGCCGACATGTGACGCACATGCATGATGTTAGTTTGGATGGCCGACACATCTGGCACATGCATAAAGGTGATAAAACTGCATGCCCTAAATGTGTCACACATGCATGAGGTTGTTGGCATATGTGACACGTGTCACCCCTGCATCGTGCCTGCATTACGCTTGCACAATCGTCCTCCGTCTATAAATAGTTCATTAAGGCTTCATTGTTACGTATCAAGAAACGAGTATTTTAGCTATCTATATCTACTCTATCAGTAATTGGAGTAAAATAAAGTAGTCTTAAGAGTCAACTGCAATTCACGGTTATTCCCATTAAATAATGTGATAAAGACGCAGGGCAAAAGAGAGAAATCAATTTCTCTGAAAGTTTAATCACTTCCAAGAACGTAACACGTGTCAGTACGCATGACACATGTAAGCATATGTGGTAAGTCAACATGACACATGTTAGCACACATGACACGTGTTACGACTTATGGTGCATGTTGGACATGTGGTGCACATGTATGAATGAAGTTTGCATGGACACCACATGTCGCACATGCATGAAGAGACTTTACATGGACGACACTTGTCACACATGCATGAATAAGGCTTGCATGTGTGACACGTGTCACGATTATGTTGTGCTTGTGCAATCATTCTCCATCTATAAATAGCTCATTAAGATTTTATTGTTGCACATCCAGAAAAGAGTATTTTAGTTAAATATATCTACTCTATGTGTAACTGGAGTATAAAGTAGCCTTAAGAAACTGGTCCTCTCTCAATTGCAATTCACGATCACTCCCATCAAATAGTATGACAAAGGCGCAGTGCAAAGGAGAGAAATCAGTTTCTCTGAAAGTTTAATCACTTCCGCGAAAGATAATTCATGAAATTAAAACGTTATAGATTCGGGCATGTTTTCTTGATTAAGTAATGTTATATATATCTTGCGAAAATCATTATGTTCCAAGATCCTAATGTCATGTCGGGTTTACAATTAGATTGTTTATGTTTCACAATCTATAACCATGAAAATCCTAACAATTATGATAAGCGAAACATTATTCTTGAAATGAATGTAACTGGTTCTTCAACCATACTATTTAGCTGGTTAAGTCTTTAAATAATATCTCAATGATAGAGATAAAATAAAATTTATTTAGTAGAATTTTCTTGAATGATGAATGCATGACTATCATCTCAACACCCCCAATACACATAAATATACATAGCAACAAGGACAAATAACATTTTTGCACATCAGAATCTTTAAATGCATGTAGGAATGAAAATAAAAAGTAATGCAATAGCCATTATAATTTTAGTATTCAATAAGCACGAGAAGCGCACGAATGTGTGATCATTCTAATAGTGCTTAATTCATCACGACTTTTTTATAGTCAGCTAGTATTCCATATTATATTTTAATATATTTTTTAAAAGTGCACAAAAATTATAATATCTATTTGATTGAATCTATAAATAAAAACTACTCCGTATTATAATCATGAAAAAAAAGTTTCATTTTAAAAAATAAGTTGAGATGAAGTTCATTACTGCTTATATAAAAGCCGCTAGGAGAGCAGCTTGGGGTCATCCAGTGAATTGACAGAAAAGCCCTTTGAGTTTCAACACTTATTATTTTGCTTTACTGTCATTATACTTATGGGTCTCATTAACCTTTCACATTTGAGATCTCTCTGGTTCTCTGTGCATTCCATTTGCTACACGGTATTCTCTTACAAACTATTAAAACGTGGGTCCATTCAACTTTCATTGTACTCGTAATTCTTATCTGGGAACTTCCTCTGTGTGCATTTTTAATTTAATTTATCTTTGTACAAAAAAAAATTGCCTATTTCATATTTTCACGTAATATAAAACTTCAACTGAATTTACGACTTTCCCAAGTCAAGTATTTGATAGCTAATTTATTTTCACGTTTAAATGCACCGTAGGCATAAAAATAAGTGTTGAGATTGAAGAGGAAATTCGAATAGAGTTTTATTAAGATATATAATTACGAACAAATAAATGACTAAAGTTCTAAACTGTTGGTCCCATTACTGCTTTTGAAATACAAATGTTACAATCAGTAAAGTTTCAGTCTTCATTGATTGATTGTTTTTCAATTAAAAGATTAAAGAACATTTAAATTTTTGATAATTGAGCAATCACACGTCGACGGAGTAAAAAGCACTGCTCCCTTCATGTTACTATTATTTGTAAAAAGATATTTTAAAAGTTAAAATTCTGAACTTTAATATGACACGAACCTTAAAATTTGTATTTATACCGTTTTAATATTAAATTATATGATAAACTCTTAATCTTAAACTATAAGTAAAAGAAACAAGCATTCCATTTTTAAATATAAGTTCCTAACTGTAAAATGCATGAAGTTAGATAAATGAAAGAAAATTAAACACATTAGCGCAAATATCACATTAAACAATTAAATCATCCACGGTGATAGTGCATGTAACTTGCATGTGTGCATGCATACATCAAATTACATATAATAAAATTTGGAAAAAAGAATTAGAAATAGTAGTAATTTAAAAATTAGATTATTTTGGTGCAAGCTTTCATTCGTCTAAAATTACATATAGAGTAATCAAAATGATCACTTAATGAAAAGAAGGAAAAACAATTTGAGCTTTCTTTAACGAAAATCCTGTTCTGTTAGGAGAAGGTTGACAAAGGAGTATTACAATTAGGCGTGACCAAGAAAATTTTAGAATATTAAAACAAAATAATTTAAAATTCAACTTCAAATAAGAAAAATTCATACGCTTTTAAGTACCATTAGAAAACTAACCCGCACTATGTTGGGCACCTGCACAGCACGGGTTCACCTTACCTAGTTAAAGATAGAAAGGGAACTTACATGGAAGGTAGTTTTAAGATATTCCCCATCCAAAAACTTCAAGGAGGATGATTAGGAAGGCTTGAACAATTGTATAAAAAACTTTGAGATACTTGAAAAAGGTTTACTTAAAAATTTTGTTCTGTTATAATTTGTGATCAATTCAGAGGATCCAAAAAATTTTCTTGAAACGGATGTACAAGGTGCTTCGCTCATACTATTTATTGATTGAGTCATTAAATTAATATTACAATGACCAAGATAAAATAAAATTTATTTGTACGATTTTCTTGAATGATTATCGTCTCAACACCTCCTACACGCATAAATACACGTAACAATAAGAATAAATAAGGGATAAGGCATATATATAAACACATCTGAACTCGTTTTGAGCAGACTACAAAATTGTGATGTGCAAAATTTCTTTTTAACGAATAAGTAACCACGTCTATAAACTCGTTTGAGCATCAATATGAAAGATTTATTTTTAACTAACGGGTAATCACATCTATGAAACTGATACAAGGCCGTCTTAATAAAAAAGAATCAACTTATAGTCCATGGAAAACAATAAAATGTGCTTCGGACAGAAAAAGGCCTTTATATAAAACCTAGAAACCCCAAATGATGTTGGAATTTAAACAAGTAAAATTTACTTGGTGTAACTACCCCTAAGACTTATTTATGGATAATATCTAATCTTTTTAATATTTATGATCCATAAATATATTTTTCAAATTTTACACTTCATAGCTACCCCGCTTTGTTACTAAATAACCGTGCAGCACCATATCCCTGTTTAGACGCATAGTTCTCAAATATACTCTATCTCTCTCCCTAAATACACGCAATTAACTCCCAATTCCCCCCATTTCTTTCATAATTCAAATCAGTCTCTTTCACTTCTTCAATTATCAATTCCGTTTTTCACTCTCACATAGCTCCACATTATTTTTACAGTTTCTAAGTAAAACATTTACCAAAAATAGGTAAGTTTTTTTTTTCGGTTTTGATTGCGTATACTGTATTTCAGTATATTTTTTGGCAAGATGCATGTTGTTTGCTGTTTTTTTTTTTTTTTTTTTTTGTAAAATTCTCTGTTGCTTTAATTTCATCATTCTCAGATATACAAATCATCCATTCTTAGTGTTGTTTTTCCTCAAGATCCACAGATTCGATTTCAATGGCTGAAATTGGCTCTCCGGGCACGAGAACTCGAGGTAAAGAAAATATAATAGATGGTCCTAGTTTCTCTTTGGGATTTACTCAACAAGAAAACCCCATTGCAGGAGGGTCATCTTATGCTGAGACGCGTAGCAAAAAAATCAATGATCCAAGAAGGACGAAACAACATCATGATTCTCATGATGATAAAGAAACAAAGAGGAAACAGTCAGCACCAAATAAAAAAGTTTCTCAAGTGACGCTACAGAAGAAGAGAAAGGTTACCAAGACTGTTCCTGGAGGCAAGGGCAAAAAAGTAGTTCGGAAAAAACCTTCAATTGATGTAGAAGACCATGGAGAGGTATTTTTCCCCTTTTCATGAATGAATTTCAATTCACCAGATCTATATTTCTCAAATATTTATGTGTATTTTTTTTCGTATTTCCTTCAGTTTTGAATTATTTATGTATTTTTCAATTTGGTATATACATTTTATCATTTGGTAGTTATGTTTTTGTGTTTTGTTATATTTTTGTTTTTAATCTGGGTTGGACATTCTATCAGTATAATCGTTTATTATATTTCAGTGTATTTCGGTGAATGTCAAAAATACAGCATGTTTGTTATAGATTTTAAGACTTTAGCAGTTGTGTTTCTTTGTAGTTGTGATTTCTTGTTTTTAAATTTTTGTATCTTAGCTTCGTAGGGAAAATTGACTGTGTTTTACATATGTCATTCGGTCCAGGATTCTAGATTTTTGGTCACGAAGCAGCCTGCTGTGGCCCCATCTATGCAAAGATACACGAACGTCAATGTAATCAGTGACATTAAGGGTAAACTAAAGGGGGCTGGTCAGATGGACAAGTTTGCAGACTCTATTTTTGGGAAATATCTTAAAATGCAGCATATGGATGTACAAGCACAGTTGTTCAGGTGCTTCATGGTTAAAGAGCTTAAGGGAAGTACATACGAGTGCTTTACATTTGAAATAAATGGAAAACTATTGTGTTTTAGCATTAGAGAATTTGCACTAATCATTGGATTGAATTGTGCCTCCGACGCAAATGAGTTTGTATACGAAAAGATGGAAAAAAAATAGGCTTATGGATGATTATTTGGGTGGAACATCTGATCACATCAAAAGAGGGCAGCTGATTGAGTGTTTCAACAATACAGATTGGGAGGACAAAGGCGAGGACGCAGTCAAGATGGCCATATTGTATTTTATAAATACATCCGTATTCTACGGTGAGCCTGTTCGATCAAACATACCTAGGATACATTTTGACGTTGTAGAGGATGGGAGATATGTTGATTATCCTTGGGGCAAAGAGTCCTTCAAAGAGTTGGTTACAAGCATTAGTCAGAAATATGCCGACTTCAAGCAATATTATAGGATTCACGGAATGCCAATTGCCATACAAGTTTGGCTGTATGAATCTTTTTCAAAAGTCCCATCCAATATTGCAATTAAGTCGGGAAATTTAATTCCAAGAATCTTGAATTGGCGGGCTGTTGAAGAAAGACCGAAATTTGATGCTTTGATGGAAGGCATGTTTAGAGATGACATACACCCGGTAATTTTTACACATGCATTCCTTTTTTTTTTTTCTAACTGTATTTGAATCAAAGTTTATTCATTTGCATCCCATTGTATATCACTTGTATTTTTCCATATATATATTTATTGTATTTCAGTATATTTCTCACTCTATTTTACTGTAATGTAGATCATCACTTTTTCGGGGGGTAATCATATGTATTTCACTATATTTTTCATCGACTCAGTCCTCTATATCACTGTTTTTCTCATTATAGCCCCCAAATATCATAAATGTTTCCATATATTTTTGTTGACACAATTATATGTATTCATATAAATATATTTCATTCAATTTCTTTTTATGTACTTAATGTATATCTCACTGTTTCTAAAAAAATTTCACAGATTTGTACTTTTTATGATGTTGTTCCAACCACTGCTGAGTTGGAACGACTTAATTTGCCTCCTGTTATTTCACAAGCTATCCCTAACCCAACAGACGGAGTTGAAGTTGGCGAAGGCAACGAGATGGTTGATGATGTCTATGATGACTTCAGTACCACACCACCACACAATGTAAGGGGTAAGCAGCAACAACGGTCTGCCGTATCTGATTCACCGCCTCATAAGAAACGCAGACAGGTTTCAGTTACAGATTCTACTGTTAGGAAACAACCAGCCCGGAACGAACCACTCACAACATCGAAGGACGCTTCAACATCAAGGCATCGTGATATCCAAACAGCCACCAAAATTGATGAGGTGAAACTGCTCAGACAAGAGTTTCAAGCTTTTAAGAAAGATGTAAGTGTTTTGTTCTCCTTTTTTTTTGTTTTTTTTTTTGTAATATATTTGCTTTGTTAAGGGTTTTGAAATTTTTGACGTATTGTTCTGTGAAAAACACATAGGTATCTGCTCAGTTTATTGATCTTAACAAGTCCATGAATGATATTCGCAAGTGCATCGATGTCAACTTCAAAAAGGTTGTTGAGGCAATAAAGGGAAATCAAACCTCAGAAAAGGTAAATCCAAAATAAAATTGATTTTATTCACAAAATACAGATTTTGAATGAAAACTGTTCCCATACTTTTACGAATAACATATATATATATATTTTTCAAGGCTGCTGATAGTGAAGCTCCGGTAAATCAATACGAGGTTGGCATACAATACTCGCATGAATTCAATCAAGAACAACATTATGCCAAAGAGACATCAACTGTCAAAGACGGTATTGATGAAAATAAGGTAAAAACTACCCTTTTAACAATATGTAATTTTTGTAATTTGTTTTGTTATACATATAGAAACTCACAATAATATATATTATTGGAAAAAAAAAAGATGAAGGTTGCAAGCACAATGTTAACTGGCGATGTTTCTGGTGTTGGAATGCGCCGAAGTACACAAAGTGGGGATACTTTAAAGGCTTCAACTGAAGATATTCAAGTTAGCGGTGAAATATTCCCGAAGCCAACACAACCACAGGTACCTAAGAACAAATTTTTTATTTTTTTTTCAGAATCCCAATGTTGGTTTTGTAAAAGGATGTGGTACACACATGTTTACTTGTATTCACATAACAAGTTTAGTATATCTCACTGTATTTCTAACACTAATTTGTATAATTTCACTGTGTTTCTAATCTTATTTAGTATATTTGACGATATATTTCACTATATCTCTAATTCTTCTTACTATATTTCAGTGTATATTTCACTTGTCACAACATTTTTTTGTATTCTACTGAATTTCACTGTAACTTTTTTTTAGTATATTTCACTACACCTCTAACACTTTCTAGGGTATTTCACTATATTTCTAACTCGAGTTTTTATACTTCAAATTATATTTCACTGTTTTCTAACTCATTCTTGTATTCCAGTGTATTTACTGTACACTGAACACTACACTGATTTTTTTATTATATATCCCGGTGATGTTTTTAATTCATTGTGAATTTGTATTTTGTTGTTTCACTGAATGTTTTTAACTGGTACAGGGTGAGGCAATCATGGTGCATACACATGTGTCGGTTCTGCTGTGAATGTAGGCCAACAAATTCTGGTCACAAGTGATGAAAAAAAGAGTGGAGAGGTGTTATCAACACCACATTTGCAACCTGAGGTACTCAAACATATATTTCTAGTGTCAATCATGTGATATATTTTGAAGCAATCTGTAGCTGATTTTTGCGTTTGCATTTTGATATTGGTAGCAGGCTGTACAATTTCAACAAGGTGGGGTAAATGATAATGCAGAATTTAGTGCATCAGAGCAAATGGTAGCAGAGTTGCTAATCCAGTGTCCTCTTGCCACTGTGATTCCACTTGGTCCCCCTGCAATACAAGTCAATGATCAAGCTGATCCCTATATGTTTAAGACCCCTCAGAGCAGCAAAGTTGAGAACGTTGTACCAAATTCTCAATGGTTAATTCCTGATGATCAATTACCCAGCCAACTTGGAGTACAACCAACAACAGGGCAAGGTTCAACAGCTGAAGTAGCACAACCTTCAATCGAAAATACTGAACGCCGAATGATTGTCCACCCAAGCATTGTGCAAGATAGGAAACCCAGCAAATACACTGTGTCCCCTTTCATGCCAAATTACAGCTCAGCGGGATCTTCTGCAAGGTCTTCTGTCCCTATCAAATTTGAAAAGAAGCACCCCTTTGTAGAACATCCAATCAATGCCCCTGTGGACACGACGTATTTTCAAGAATATGAAAATTAGCTCAAGAAGGATCTATTATTAAGGCGTGATAAAAAGTAAGTTTTTTTAAGATTACGTTTCTTTAAAAAAATATGAAAATGTTTTTTATGTAAGATTTCTAATCATATGTTTCTTTTTTATCTGTTGATATATAGAAGAGACAAGGAAAACCACTATAGAAAAAACAAGGAATTAGTGGATCCTGAAGATGCCGATATGTCACTCAAGTTAGGCGTCACACTTGTTAAAGACAAAAACTGGTTCTACTTGTTATCAATGGAAGGGAAACTTTGGAATAATGAGGTTCGTTTTTTTTTTTTACAGAATTTCCTTTTTCCATTTGCATGTTTCAATGTTTATTTTACAATCTATTTCATTAAATCTTCCTAATTTTCACTGTTTTTTCTTCATGTATTTCACTGTCTCTATCATATATTTTTCAATGTACTCTACAGATCGACTTCACTGATTCTCACCCTTTCATTTTACTGTGTTTTCAAAGTGTGTATTTCAATGAATCTTATCCTATATTTCACTATATTTACCATATGTACCTTTCGTACTGTTATTTTTTTTTTTAATAACATTCTGTTATATGCTTCAGTAGTTTTGCTGTATCTTTTTCAATATATTTCAATGTATTTTAATGAAGTATCAACTGATATTACTGACTGCCCCTATATTTATTTGCAGCATCTTGATGTTATTTTTTATTACCTCCGTAAGAAAGGCAAATATGAAGATAACAGCATATATAAATTTACCACCGTCAGCTGTATACTACATACATAATCACCGAGATTTACCATGCTTGGAACAATCCGGAATCATCCACAAGTTTTGCTAGTAAGGAATCTGATGTATGTGAGTACATAAACGGGTACAGGTTGATGGGTAATGTACCATGGCATACAGTTAACAACGTATTAATCCCTGTCAATCTGAAAGAGGAAAATCACTGGATTTTAGTGGTAATATCATTCATTGACAGGTGTGTATTTTTTATTAAACATACGCTATAGAAATAATGAAATACACTTCTATAATGTATCTTTTTGTTGTTTTCTTATATTTGTTTATGAGTTTTGCGCAGATGTCTGTATGTGTACGACTCATATTGAACTGCAGGGCATGATGTCGTCATTAGGAGAGAAGTGAACATGTTGGTTGCCCTTGTGCCACATCATCTACAAATGTCCGGTTTTTATGAAAAGAAGAAGGATATAGATTTTTCAGAATCACCCCGCTTACAAAAACAGAGCACTAAATGACGATTTTGATGTCGTTAATGTGGACGATCTACCACAACAACCCCCTGGAAGCATGTATGTTTTTTTTTTTTTTTTATCTTTGAAATACAGATTCAATAACATTGTTCTTCTTCTAATCTTTTACTAAAGCACGAATAAATTTTTGTTCATTTGGTTTCAGGGATTGTGGTGCATATGTGGCAGCTTTTGCTAAATTCTTGAGCTCGGGTGAAGGCATTCCAGTCAATATTGATTCAAAGTTTCACCGTCAGAGATATGGTGCACTTCTTTGCGACTATGCTTGGGGAAAGGCAAACCAGAATGCAGAAAGTGATAACGAGCAACCAGCAAGACCAGTCAGGCCTATAGTTGATTACGATGCAGTGAATATAGTAGATGACGTAGAGTAGATGTTGGGGTAGATTAGATGTTGTTTAGTTCAAGACATTTTTTCGTGTGTTTTTGATGTTGAACATCAGTGTGTGGATCGGTTAATATTACTTTTAGACAATATCTTTTTCTTTCAGAATACAACGAGTATGGTGTTGTCTTTTGTTTAGTGTTCTCGGATGTTATTAAATACACTCGTATTCTGTCTGCAGTTATTTCGTGTTTGTTTGTTATAAGTACGCAATACATTTCCTTATTCATTGTATATCTGGTAAGCTTCTTTTTTTGGAAAACCAGAAATGCAGCAACCAAGTCATATATATTGCAATACAAGTCAACTGATTCATAAGTTCATGTGTGTTCTTTAAAATGTATTCCCCAACAATAACACTATATTGAAATACATGAAAATAAATTGAAATACAGAGAAATACAAAGAAATATAAAAAAGTTACAAAAGTCCAGAATGCTTTCCCGTTGTATTATAATTCGGCCAATTTGTTCTGTATGAATCAAATGTATTCCCACAACAATCATTGCACATATAAAGTCATTTTTTGAGGCACAAGTATTGACCAATGTATTTCAATTTTATTTCATTTTAATTTTATATTGAACATATCAGTTCAATTCTATAACATAACACCAGTGAAATACATCACAGAAAAGAAAAAATGAATTCAAGATGGAATACATTTGATTCTTTTTTCTTAAACATCATCGGACAACTGTCCTAGAAATAAAACACAAATGAAGGCTAGACATTTATTTCTTCTTCTTAAGTGGTTCATTACCACACGAACGCCTGTTATGGCCAAAACGTCTACATGTACTACAAGCATTCCTACGTTTACCAATCATCAGCTCCATTAATGGCTTATCCCTCTTCTTTTTTGGCCTACCAGGAGGTCGCTCGTATCTCGGTGGAAGAACAAACTCCTCCAATATGTGTGTTGGAACATTCGACTCACTCTCGTCGGGAAGTGGATCAATCGGCACATCATACGTATTTACCACTGTATTTGGCTTGAATAATTCTGAGCAATATGCATCAGCCGTTAGATTTTTACTCTTTAAGACAGCCCAGGCATGTGAACATGGTATTTCGTCCATTTGGAACATCCGGCAACTACAAGTTTTCCTCTTCAAATCAATTATGAAACGCTGTGGTCCATCATTAACCGTATAAACATATTCAGTTAATGCTTCAACCTAAGAAACATGCACATTCAACAACAAAAATACATTGCATGTCAGGTTCCATAAACTTAAAAGAAAACTTAAGGCAGTTAGCTAAATACAACGAAATACAAAAAAACACAGAGAAGTATACCATGAGATATAAACAAACTAGTTTTATCATCAAGAAAAAACTTACCCTCATGCATAACGATTTATACTTGTTCATTGAGAGCATTTTTTTTGTATCATCTCGGAAGTGTTGAGAATGTGTATGTACCATTTTTCCTATTTGTGCAATTCCATCTCCCAAACATCCTCCTAACTTCTTCAAGGAAATCAAAAACAGGCAACTCTCTTGCTGCTACTAGTTTTCCATTAATACATTCTGCTATATTCGAAGTCATCGTCCAACCTCTGTTAACAGGTGAATATAGCCGAGACCATTTCTCCCTTCCAACATCATCCAAATATTCCTTTACCCGTATATCAACATTCTCAATCTTTTCCATCAGTTTATCGAACTCATCCTGTGTGTATGCCTTGGCAAGTGAATAAAACACAGGACTCAATACTTCATCATTCGACTTGTATTTCTTAGTCACATTTTTTCACAAATGCCATATGCAGGCCAAATGAGGAACAGTAGGATACACCCGATACACCGCTTTGATTATGCTTTCGTGTCTGTCGGACACGACACACATGTTATCCTTAATACCATAAGCTAGCTTGAACTGCTCAAAGAACCAAGTCTAGGACTTATCATTTTCCGAATCTATCAAACCATATGCCAGTGGTAGAATATTACCTGTATATACATTTGCATTTTAAAAAGTTAATCATAAACTGTGTATTTTTATCAGTCTATATTTTAAGTCTAGATAAGAGTAATGTAATCTATATTTCACAGTATATTTCAGTTTATACAATGTATTTTCAGTTTATATTATTGAAATTAAACACACAGGAATAGACATACCTGCACCATCCAAAGTACTTGCGGATACAAATGTACCATTATACGTGCTTTTAAGGTGTGCACCATCCACTACCACTATTGGTCTACAACACTCGAATCCCTTTATGAATGCTTTGAGTGCAACAAAGAAATACAGGAACTCATTTTCACATGATTTATGCATTTTAACATGTGATCCAGGATATGTTTTATCTAGGATATAGACATATGCCGGCAATTTATTGTATGAAGCAGCAGGATCCCCTTCAAATCATTCATAGCTTTTTCTCTAGCTCTCCAGGCCAGCATGTAAGAAACATCTAGGCCGAATTCATTTTTTACGTCGTCCATTATATCCCCAGGGCTAACTTTCCTCTTGTGGTTCGCTATTTTCGGCTTAACAACCGATTCCCCAATAAAACAACTTGTTGCTTGCCTCTGTGAATATACCTTGTCTTTGAAAGGGCATGTATGTTCGTCATGGAAATACCTAACTCTGAACAGTTCAGATTTTCCAACACTTGACGCTCGTAATTTCCATTCACATTCAGGCGACATACATACGACTATATAGCTACAAAATAAAACATAAATCAGTATGAAGTCATTCTCAGTAACGAGCAGTTTGTAATGCATTTATTATCTCCCGCAAAGTTAGAATATGGAAAGCACATACCTTATAGCATTTGATCTCTCAGTTTTGAAATTGAATCGTTCTCGAATAGCATAATTCACCATTACAAGTTTCAATGTATCCTTATCCTTGTAAATTTGATCTACAAAAATTTCATTCTGTTCTGCGTTGGAAATAATCAATTTGTTGTCCTCCTTTAAAAATACAACAACCTTTCCACAATTTGACAGATCGAATTCATTAGAATCATACGCATCCATATCCTCCAAATTATCATCGTATCCAAGTTGAAGCACATCGTCTCTAAAAACACACTCACCAGTTGCAATCTCCTCAACATCATTATCTGTAATACTAACGCACAATGGATACATCCCCAAAACACTTTTTTCCCTCTTAAGCTCAACATACACCCTAACTCCCATATCGTTGTGTATTTCCATTGGTTGAGTATCCCCTCAACAACATATTTTATTGAGATTTTGTTTCTGCAACTATCCAGATCAAGTTGAGTTGAAATCGTAGCAACCGGTTCATCGTATTTGCAATAATCACTGAATACAACTGCATCTATTTTGCAGTTAACATAACAATTTTGATCGTTCCAAAAACCAGAATGTCGGATCAAAGCGGTTACGCTGGCCATTTATATCATTACAAATAGAGCGATACGTTGTAATCTGATCTTCCTACTGCTTTCCACTAGAACAACATATCTCCAATCAGATTGTTGAAAAATTTAATAAACGAAAGGGATTTTTTCTGTATTAGCGCAAAGCAGATTGTTGGAAAAAAAAAAGGAACTTTTGCTATATTTTGGGAAAGATAAGATGCTGATTTTGTTTTTTGAATTCAAAAAGTATTTGAATGGAGTTAATTTGATTGACAGACGTTAGCTGTAATGGAACCTCATGAGGTTTGCGTGAATCATGAAACCATTAATACAAATCACCATTTAATTTGGAAAAGATTCTTATTGCCATAAATATAGCCGTTTTTTACTGAACAACCGATCTATATATCAATGTATTTCACTATATTTCAGCCAGCCGAGATTCATCTGAAATATATCAAAAACCAGCTACGAAAAGTAAATATTCAACTTATAGCTATAACTTGTTAGAGGCTACTAAAAGGTAGCTATTTGTGTAAGTTTTACTTTAAACAAAACCAATACCCTGCAGCATGTCACATAACACAACAGGTACTAATAAATTACACGGTGTAACTGGTCCTCAGAGCAACATCATTGACTCCTAAATGCTGGAGAACCTTTGTTCTGGGAACTCATTGATTGTTGAGCTGAAAGGAGATGCACAAAGAGGGAAAGCTCGCGGGCCAACATATTGCACCAAGGGAATTGCACAAGAGACTCTAAAGCCGGTTCCTTCCTATCAATTAGATGCATCACGGCTGTAATACTGATCCAGGGTCTTTGCTGGGATACGATGCAGAAGCTCACGAGGGAAGATGCGAAGGAGAGTCCAAGCTAAATCAAGCGACTGGAATATATTGCGGGTGTCATAAGCTCCTTGAGAGACAAACTTCCTCTCGAATTTGTCAAGGAACTCTAAGTAAAGCTGTTTTAACCAAAAAGGAGTCTCTAGTCATCTCATCATTGAATTATTGATAACCAAGGCAAAACACAGCTCAAAATTAATTAAAGAAAAGGAATTTTCTCAAGCAACATACCAAGTCCTCAGAAGAAAGTGCTTCTTCTCCAACCACAGCTTTCATTGCCTGGACATCCTTTCCAATGGCATAATTTGCATACAACTAATCAATGCAAAAGGGAAATATAAGCAACACTAACAGAGGTAAAAGAATCAACTCTCTTGAAGGTAAGAAGATTAATCGAGCAACGAAATACATTTTTTACCAAAAATTAACTTACCTGGTTGGATACATCAGAATGATCCCTCCTAGTCATACCCTCACCAATGGCACTCTGCAGAGGAATTTAAAGGGTTAATGGGAAAATCACATGTAAGGCTTCTCCAGTTTTTGTTAAAATGATATGACAGAATAGAAAGTAAACACGTCCATGTGCTCACCTTCATCAGCCGAGATAAGGACGGAAGTACGTTGATTGGAGGATATATCTGTTACAATTCAGGACAGAAACAATCTTTTGAGTCATTTCTGTTCAAATCCAAATGCTATCCATGAAGTAAAGGCATTCAATAATGGCAATCTTCTGTAGTATTCTGAATAGGCAATTACCCAAATTAAAGAAAAACTTGACTCAGCAAGTAATGCAAGTGTTTACAGTAACAGGGTATTTAGTAATTTTTGCATGTGTTGGATACACTTGTCTGCTATTAAATGGAAGCAGTACAAACTACGGATTGTCTACTGCATAGTTAAAAGTCTTTCTATTTAACAAGAAGGCATAATACATGAACAGGCCCTCAAACCTGGCCTCAGCTGGCAAGTACGCCCTCCAACTTTGGGTGTTCACAAGTAGGCACCTCAACTTGTATAAAGTTGAACATGTAAACACAAATGCTGACGTGACACATAAATTTTTGACTTGTACTTTATACAAATTGAGGTGTCTAGATGGTCATTTTGTAAGTTAGAGTGTTTAACTGATATAGTGGAGACAAGTTGAGATGCCTGCACACCCAAAGTTGGAGGGCATACTTGTCAGCTGAGGCCAAGTTTGAGGCTCTGTTTATGTATTATGCCTAACAAGAATGACCTTAATTTCCCACGTACAACTGTACATGTTTTTGCTTTTCCTGGTAAGTCCTTTTCACTTCATGGAATTAGCAAATATACTAAAAATTAAGCTAGAAACCAATTTACATGTCATTTGACTGAAGCTGATTTCTACAAAAATCGGGAGAACACATAATTACCTCCCTAAAGTAGTCCCTGCTTTTTCAAGGAGACACTGAAACTTTGCGGGATACCTAAACTAGTTTCAACTAGTATTAATACCACCTTTTCGAGCCACATGGCACTCGTGTTCAGCACGCAAGGAGAGTGCGTCCAAATCAATGAATTTTCGCAACGTGGTATTCCTTTTATTTTATTAAAAATGTTGACCTACTATTTAAATTTTCATTTATTTTAAAAGAGGTTCTATGGAGATGCTTGGAGGCTAGAGGTGTACCTGTGGCGTACATTAGGGAGATCAAGGACATGTATGATGGGGTCAAGACCAGGGTAAGGACTATGGGAGGAGACTCACAGCACTTTCCAGTGGTGATGGGGTTGCACCAGGGATCAGCTCTTAGCCCATTTTTATTTTCCTTGGTGATGGATGGATTGACGCGGCAAATTCAAGGTGAGGTGCCATGGTGTATGTTATTTGCGGATGACATAGTCCTAATTGACGAGTCTCGTAGCGGAGTTAACGCTAAGCTGAAGGTTTGGAGACAAACTCTGGAGTCTAAAGGGTTCAAGTTGAGTAGGACCAAGACAAAGTACTTGAAGTGCAAGTTCAGTGACATAGTGCATGAGGCTGACGTGAAGTGAAGCTTGGCACCCAGGTCATACAGAAGAAAGATAGTTTCAAGTATCTTGGGTCTATTATACAAAGAATGGGGAGATTGAGGATGACGTCACACACCGTATTGGTGTAGGGTGGATGAAATGAAGGCTTACCTCCAGAGTGTTGTGTGACAAAAAGGTGGCACCAAAACTTAAAGGCAAGTTCTACAAAGTGGTGATTAGACCAACTATGTTGTATGGGGCGGAGTGTTGGCCAGTCAAGAAATCTCATATTCAGAAGATAAAAGTGGCGGAAATGAGAATACTGCGATGGATGTGTGGGCACACTAGGAGCGATAGGATTAGGAATGAAGTCATCCGAGACAAGGTTGGAGTAGCCTCAGTGGAAGACAAGATGCGGGAAGCAAGACTGAGATGGTTTGGGCATGTGATGCGGAGAGATGCAAATGCCCCAGTGCGGAGGTGCGAGAGGTTGGCTAGCGATGGCTTCAGAAGAGGTAAAGGTAGGCCGAAGAAGTATTGGGGAGACGTGATTAGACAGGATATGGCGCATTTCCTGCTTACCGAGGACATGACCTTAGATAAGAGGGTATGGAGGACTCATATTAGGGTAGAAGGCTAGTAGGTAGTCACGTTTATCCTTTCTTACGAGTAGTTATATTGCTCTATAGTTTCTTGTCTCTTGATTTCTGCAAGTATCTGTTGGTTTATAATGGCTTATTTACTTTCATTGTTTTCATTTTCATAATTGCTTTGATTTGTTTGCCCGTATCTGACCTTTCCTATGCTTTTTCTTGAGCCGAGGGTCTTCCGAAAACAGCCTCCCTACCATAGGTAGGGATAAGCTCTGCGTACACTCTACCCTCCCCAGACCCCACGTTGTGGCATTCACTGGGTATGTTGTTTGTTTTTATTAAGAATGTTGACCTACTATTTAAATTTTCGTTATACATTTTTCATTGTTTTGCTTTTCTCTTCATCTTTTTTCTTCTTCCCCTACCCTTTACTCATCCTTCCCTACCTAATATCATCATTTTGACCAAGAAGCCCACCAGTCATAACCTCTTTTCTCTGCTCACCATAACCACTCCTTAAGACCCATCGGAAATCACTACCCTCTACCTCCTCTCTCAATATGGATCAGAAAATACTCATTGGAGAGACCAGACACTACCAGCAAACTCACTGGGAAACAATGACTTTCACCACTGTCATAACCTCCATAAACCACCATAACTTCTACTTCTGGAACCCCCCCCCCCCCCCTCTTATTTTTAGGAATCACACCATCTTCGTTTTTCTCAACCGTCCATCTCCCAGTAGTGATCCTCACCCCCAAAAGAAACCATTTTCTTTTCTCTATCTTCCTCTACCACATAATGCCCGTCCCGCCACTACCAAACCAGAAAATCACCGGTCATGGCGACCTCTCCACCGCCATGGCAAATCACCGGTCATGGCGACCTCTCCACCGCCATGGCTGACCACCTTCACAAAACCTTCAACCACCAACCGACAAAAACTCCATAACCAAGGCCCGGGGAAATTCATCACCTCAACTGTCCCCCCTCTCTTAGAAATAAACCATCCAATACACCCATTGGTTTGAAGCCACTGTCAGCCATTTGGATGGGGGTGGTTGGTCAAGGATGACAATTAAGCCTATATTTGGTGAAGCTGATGATTTTCATGGACAAAATAAAACTAAAATGTAGAAAGTGTATTGCTTGGCCGTATGAAGTTAGCACTACGCAAGTGTAGTAGCTCTCTTTAGTTACTATGGGTCATTTCTTGACATTCATTTCAGTTACCAAAATCCAAATAGAAAGTAACTTAGATGTTCTAAATACTAGCAACATGCAGTTGAGGAAAGGTGTAGGCGATGAGTGAATGCAAAATAGAGAAGTATTATATCTTACATTAGAGCATAAGTTACACTAATAATAATAAGCACATAACTAAAGAGGAAGAAAAGACATTGGTTCAAATTCCTGCCTATGGGAAAGAGGAAAAGGAAGGGATTTTGATAACATTCTATGCTGATGTACTAATTAGTTAGCCATTTTTCTGAAGCTTTGCTTGGGATCGAGAAGAGCAGAGAAGGATGGAAAAGTACAAATGTGAAATGTTCCATGTCTTTAAGCAACAGAACAAGCAATCATTTGCTAAAGCAGCAAAAACAAGAAAGAGTCATCAATTCTTTTTTTGATGATTGAGAAATCCCTATTAGGCCAACCTTTAGGACCAACCACAGCCTGCGAAACTCAGGGATAATCGGCCCGCCTCCCGACACTTCTCCAGTTAAATACCAGGCTCATCGATTTTTCTTTCCCTTTCTTTTCTATTTCCCCACTATTACATTTCCCATCCTTTCCTACCCTTAGTTTCTGAGAATAGGGTAAAAATCTAATCAGGTTTACAAGATTGATTCAGATAATCTAAAGTTAATTTCTACAAATAATCTAGAGTTACACGAAGTTTAGGATTTAGTTTCAAACCCGTGGAATTTTAAAAATGGTAATGAAGCTTGACATTTTGATTATTCAGCTTCAGCCCGGAGCTTACCATTTAAGGGGAAGCACGCTCCCGCAAATGATGATGTCTCGATTCCCATTAGTCAACTAATTATGTAGGTAAGATAGAAGCTTATCCCTAAAAGAGTTGTCTACTTTGTATAGTATCATAAACCATTCTTTCCTATTGTCAACAACAGTAAAAGATTATTTCTTTTTATAAAGAATCAACAACAGTAAAAGATTTAAAAAGTGTGCATATATGAGTACTCAGCCCTAAAAAGCGTCTCTAGTTAAAAAAAGCTTAGATTACCCACGTTAGTTAGATCAATTGCTCATTTACTGGTAAGATCTATGACATTCAGAAACTCTGCCCATTTACGAGTGTATATATGAGTGCTCAGCCTTGGAGCTATACAATACCTGTCGATTATGAAGTTGTCGGTCTATATATATTTGTCCTTCAGTGATGTAACCTGTAAGATCTGGAGTTGGATGCGTAATATCTGTTCAAACAACAGAAACTAGGGATTTGTTAACAAATACAACTGACCAATCAGAAGCAGAAGAAAAAGCCAGAAATTATTGTTTGACTGTAAGTTACCATCATTTGGCATCGTTAGAATTGGAATTTGCGTGATGGAGCCCGACCGTCCCTCAATACGCCCAGCTCGTTCATAGATTGTTGCCAAATCAGTATACATATAACCAGGATATCCACGTCTTCCAGGCACTTCTTCTCGGGCAGCAGATACCTGTGGGAGGATGAGAATTATGGTCTCAGTAGTCAAAAAAAAAAACTCAGAAAATCTGATAACACCACATAACTGAGATGTACTATTATTAAGTTCTAAGAAAAGATACATAATAAACACAATCCCGAGTAGATAAAGTTGAAAGGTTATGAGGTACACTTCAAAACAATACCTCACGCAGAGCATCAGCATATGAACTCATATCAGTTAAAATGACAAGCACATGCTTCCCACATTCGTATGCTAGATATTCTGCAGTTGTCAGAGCAATCCTGGGAGTAATGATGCGTTCTATTGTAGGGTCATTTGCCTACGAGAAGTAACCATCGGAGATCAGATTGAGCTTCAACTTAAAGAAAGTGTTATTATTTCACAGAACCAAATATATGTTAGTTCGAGTTAAATCCAAGCATTACCAGGTTTAAGAAAAGCGTCACTCTCTCCATGGATCCATTTTCCTCAAAATCGCGTTTGAAAAATTGTGCGGTTTCCATGTTGACTCCCATAGCTGCAAAGACTATGGCAAAATTGTCCTCTCCACTCTCCTGGGACACCAAGGAAGAAAAGTGAGAATTATGTCAGTGTGAATCCAACTCAATCACCAAAACATGGAGAAAAAAATGCGCCACTCAAGCTATTCATGGATATGCTTGAAGAAGGACCTAACACTCTGTTGTAACAGCTTGCTGAAAACTCTGCTCAGTTTAACCCTTTTAAAGATATAGTAAATGAATTTCACAAGGGAAAAAAAAAAAAAGCAGACTCAAATTTAGTTCTTCCTCATCTTGGATGTAATGTTGTGAAGTCCACTTCAATGAAGTAATCAAAGGCTATCATGTTATATGACAACAATAAAATTCTTAAAAAAGACATCAAAACGCGCATTTGGGTTTTAGAAAGACAGCCGAATGATTCAATGGCCGTTTCAAGCAATGTGGCCTACTTCCTGTTATCAGCATATTTGGACATTTGAAATATATAATTCCTACGTTCCATTTCTAAAGCCAGTATTTGACTGGGTACTGAGTTTAGTACTTTAACTTGACTTAGTTACTATATTAGTGATAGTGGAGAAAATATTAAAATAAAGTTGAAAAATTAGTTTGAAAGAGAAACATCATCAAAATAAAACATTTAATAATTTAATGGACTTGAAGAATGGTGGAAGGTGTATAGGAATGGAATGGTGTCAAGCAGTGTTTTAAGAGGAGGGGCTGCTAGGCGAGACATTTTACGCAGCACGGAGCGAGGCGTAAGTCCCGAGACACGGGGCGTAAGTCTCATGTATCTTCAATTTATAATTTTAATTTGTTACTCAAAAAATAAGCAAAAGTGATATTTTCATTAAAATTATGCAAATAAATTCAAATAAATCACCAATAATATATTAAAAATTATATAATTATTATTTGAGAAAGGTAATAGCACAAAAAATGATAACAGCCTAGATAATCTTTAAAATGAAATCATCATCCACATCCACTTCATCATCGATCGCCACATCTACTAGTCATTCCCACCCTCAACTGATACTTGCACTGATTTTTGTTTATATATTTCAAAAAAAGGAGAAGGGTAAATAGTGTAAGAGCAATAACAAAAAATGGATAAAGTTGCCTCAGCAACATAGTGCAATATCGAATCTCTATCTAATCAATTTCAGGCATAATCATCTAAGAAAAAACTATTTATTGCAGTGTTATTTTATATAAGAGTTGCTTTTTTTATTTATATATTTTAGGAAAATCACTACAACGTGATAGCATAAGTATAAATATCATTATACCAATAATAAAAATCATGATCTATAGCAAAAATATTTTTAAAACAACAAAAAAACAAATTTAACGTTCGGGGTGAACGCTTTTATGCCCGGGGCTTACGCTTTTGCGCCCAGGGTTTATGCCCCAAATTCTAGGGCGTAAGTCCTATGGATCTATGCCTTTCATTTGCGCCCCGGAACGTTTTTAAAACAACAAAAACAAATTTAATGTTCGGGGTGAACGCTTTTATGTCCGGGGCTTACGCTTTTGCGCCCGGGGCTTATGCCCCAAATTCTAGGGCGTAAGTCCTATGGATCTATGCCTTTATTTGCGCCCCGGAGCATTTTTCGTCCACCCCGCTACGGAACTCGCCCTGGGACCCACCCCCATAACGCCTTCGAAAACACTGGTGTCAAGTGGCCCAAAATGGAAAAGAGCCATATAAATTGAGACGGATGGAGTACGTACAAGAAACTACTACTAACCTTGAGAAGATTTTCAGATTTCTCCAACCTCTTCACTAAACCAGCTTGTCGGCAAATCTGGGCCGCGATTTCATTATGAGGAAGACCAGCAGCAGAGAAAAGAGGAATTTTCTGCCCTCTAGCAATAGAATTCATGACGTCAACTGTTGAAATTCCTGTCTGTATCATCTCTTCCGGGTATGTTCTCTCACTGGGGTTGATAGAACTCCCTAAAATTGACATATTACATGTAGCAGGATATTAGTCGAGAAATCTCGTGAGAACCAAAGCTGAACTTGCTAGAACTAAGTACTTGCCAGAAATATCCCTGTAAGCCTCGGGTAAAATAGGAGGACCATTGTCAATTGGCTTTCCAGAACCATTAAAGATGCGTCCAAGCATATCCAGTGAGACAGGTGTCTTCAAAACCTGCAAAGGTAAGGTATGCTCTTAGAAAGTAATGAAAATGATAAACCAGTAGAAGCATAAAATATATCTCCTCTACAACAACAACAACAACAACCCAGTGAAATCCCACATCGTGGGGTCTGGGGAGGGTAGAGTGTACGCAGACCTTACTCCTACCAAGGTAGGACGGTGTTTCCGAAAGACCCTCGGCTCAATAAAAGCATAAAAAGAAGTCAGATAAGGTTAAGAGAGTCAAAGCGATATGAAATGAAATAATGCAAGCGACACAGATAACACAGGATAATCAAAGCACGGGAAATAACAGATAATAGCAGAAATCTGAGCAGAAGAAATTATATTGCGATAATGCGACTACTAATAAGAACGGAAAACGAGACTATCTACTAGCATTCTACCCTAATTTGGGTCCTCCAAACCCTCCTATCTAAGGTCATGTCCTCGGTAAGCTGTAGTTGCGCCATGTCGTGTCTAATTACCTCTCCCCAATACTTCTTCGGTCTACCCCTACCTCGTCTGAAACCATCCATTGCCAACCTCTCACACCTCCGCACTGGGGCATCTGTGTCTCTCCTCTTCACATGCCCAAACCATCTCAATCTTGCTTCTCGCATCTTATCTTCCACCGAGGCCACCCCCACCTTATCACGAATATGCTCATTCCTAATCCTCTAATAAAAAGAAATTGATAACACCCTATATGAATAATATCTTCATTGCAGAATCCATCCATTTCTTACTTTTCTCCCTCATTGAGAAAACATAAAGTTATTGCTACATGTTAACTTCAAGTTTATTGTTCATGACAAGACTTTTGCATGCCATATACAACACTTTGAATGCAAGAGAGAAGATTAAAAGGCTTAACAAAGGGAGACAGCATGTTGTTGCAGACCAATGTTTCTCAATGGACCTTGAAAAGAATTCATCAAAATAGAGCGCACCTTCTACAAGTGATTATGGAACAGAAGTCATGAGAAAATCTGAGTTATAATGTACCTCCCCAGTAAACTGCACAGTTGTGTATTTGTTGTCAATTCCAGATGTTCCTTCAAAAACCTGGTAAAAAAAAAAAAAAAAAAGAGGAAACGAGCATGTTATAGCAGATTCAATTTATTCTAGAAGAATTGTTGGAAGGTAGAAACTAAAAATAGATGAAATATTTGTCAGAAGTCAAATCTAGCCATAAGTGATCCTAAAGAATAATAGACCTGAACAACAGCTTTTTCTCCATCAACTTCCAAAACTTGTCCACGTCGGGTTGTTCCATCTCCCAAACGAATATTAACAATCTCCTGATACTTAGGTCCCTGACAAGAGAAACACATGTACACGTAATTCCAGCTTCATTTACACAAAAACTAAAATAAACTACATTAAGTCTTTAAAAAACAAAAGCAAAGTGAACAATGATTACCTTAACTTTGTCGAGGATAACCAGTGGTCCAGCAACACCTGAGACAGTCCTATATTCTGCAATTTCCGCAACATTAGAAGTCACCATCAGTCTTCTAAATGAAAATTTTTAATCAAATTTCTGAGTTTAGACTCAATATTACAAAATAATATTGAAACCAGAAAATATGGAATTTATTATTGATGATCTCCCAGAATCTAATTGCATATTCTCATTCTAGCATATAAACAGAAGGTACATCACAGTCTTTTCATGGTTTATACTAGTATTTACCAACAAAATCCACAAACTACTAAAATCAAGAAAAAGAAAATCCTCTCATAATTACTCAAAAGGAAATCCGAAGGGGCTTAAAACTACAGTTCTCTCCCAACTTGAAAAACTCTATCAGAAAACTAGAACCATGAAGGCATTCAGCTCATTAGCCCTATATAGTATGTTTAACTTAGCTCTTGTTTATGTCATTACAAATTATATATAGACTCCAAAAAACATAAGGCACTAAAAAGAAGAGAAGCACACGAACTTACCCATTCCAACCTCCAGGGTTCCTTCCTCCATGTCAATATTGTTTTGTTCCACACCCATACTTAACCTGAATAACAAAGCAAAAAAGAAGATGAACAATAACACACCAATAATTAATCATCACCCATACCTCAATACCAAACTAGGATAAGAATAGGGGTAAATGTCTACGGCTAGCATAAAAATAGAACTCCCTCTGTTTCAATTTGTTAGCAATCTTTACTTATCCCCACATTGTGGGATTTCACTGGGTATGTTATTGTTGTAGCAATCTTTGCTTATCAATGGTCAATTTGACTAACTTTCAGAGTTATATCGGGCTAGACTATCTCATATTTATTTTTGTTAACTATGGCGTCTGGGCCAGCTTGCACGCACCTCGACTAAATCCACGGGATACCTGCCACTTCCCACCAAGGCTAAGACAGCTAGGAAGAATCACCTAGTGTTTTTTGTCTCTGCTAGGATTTGAACTTGAGACCTCATGGTTCTCAACCCACTTCATTGACCACTCGGCCACACCCTTGGGTGCTATACTATCTCATATTTTTACATTTCAAATATTCAAAAAATACTAAAACTCGCAATTCAATCAACCAACTATGCCTTAATCTCAGACTAGGAAAAACATTACTTCCAAATTTCTAAAAAGTCATACTATTATCACCAATAAATAGTACTCCCTCTGTCCCAATTTATGTGATACTTTTCGCTTTTCGAGAGTCAACTTTCAAGCTAAATTGAATTAGATTAACTCAATATTTTAAAATCAAAAGTTGTATATTTGAAAACTACATGAAAAGTAATACATAAGTTTGCAACTTTTCTCATATCAATTTGATGAAAAAATACAATCAGTTTGAATCTCGAGAAGCGAAAAGTATCACAAAAATTGGGACAGATGGAGTAGTAAAAAAATACTTCACCCTTGATCAACATATGAATTACATCAAATCAATAACAACAAGCATAAAAAATACAAAGCCAGGCATAAATACTCGACAATTAATTAAAGGACAAAATGGTTAGAAACAAAAGATAATAAAGAGGAATTACGGGGGCATACAAGTAAACTCAGCGAAAGGCGGGGTTGAAAAGCGGTAAATAAATAGAAAGATGAAGATATGATTGGATTGGGAAAATGGATCTGTAAAAAGGAGCTTACCTTTTGTTCTGAAATCCACACTTATCAAGAGGATTGAGGGAGAAGTAGAAAGAATAAAAACAAGAATCAACGTGATGCAGAGCATTGAGAGAGAACCAAGGGGGTGGGTGGGATTGAGTTACCACTTAATTATTATGATTAAATGCTATACGATGTTTTTAACTTTAATTTTACATGCTAAATTTTTTTTTTTTATTTTGTTTAATTTGGCATAAAAATCAAGGTAGATATGTATTTATTAGGGGTGTCAAACGAAAACCGACCATTGCACCAAACAGACAAATGAATTAAACCAAAAAAAGAAACCCGACTAATGATTCGGACTTATTTTAGTTAAAGAAAGGATAGTTTAATTGTCACGACTAGTCCTAAATATAAAAATCAAATCAAACCGATAATAATCAAACTGACAATTTTTATTTTATTTGATTTGGTTTGATTTTAGACATTTGAAAACTCATTAAATTAGTTTAATTAAGATTTTAATCAATAATCGCCTCAAATCGAACCATCAACACCGCTCTCAATTGTCTATTCAAAGAAATGGGGACGTTAACTGATTGCAGGAGCGGAACCCACACGATGAGACCCGCACATTTTTTATTCTTCCAAAATACAAAAATATCAAATCCAAACAGCAGTGCTGGGTTGAACTATCCTCAAAAATAAGGTGTATAATCAAGATTAACAGGTAATCCATTCGAGAAATATGAATTTTATTAGCTCCCAAGTGGCATCTGGTCAGATTTTTTAAATTACTTTGAGAGATTTTCAATATATTAATATACATATTTTTCAACTATACTTGGATTATTATTGGAATGTTGCATGTGCTTGCATTTTCGTCTAAACAAAGACAAAATTTGCAACATCTCACTTCATAAATCTTTTAATCTAGCCACCATATGATTTGTCCGGTATGCTATCATTTAAGGATAGATAACACAAAATTAGAATGTCGTACCGACCAACAAAATGTGCAAGTAATAAACCACTTGAAACAAAGATCAGAATTGACATTTGGAATTACATTTACTGTTTCTGATATGAGGAAATAAAGGATAGTATATTTGGAAGAAAGAATACTTGAAACGAAAAGGATCGTGCATAATAAGACGAGAAAAGAAACTTCTTACATGCAGACAAGAAAATATATGTAACATGTCTTAAATCTCTTACAGCAATGTGATAGGGAGCTGTTTGGTCATACCTTAATCAGCTTCCTGTCACCTTATAGCTTAACATGACTGTGAGTAGATCAACTATGGGCAAGAATCAAGATTTAAACTTTAAGAAGAATTGCTCGTTCAAAAATTATTTGTGCAAAATTCTACGTATGTCACTAGCCCTCAAGGCTCCACCACCCCCCACTGAGTGTAATACTGCAGGGAAAAATAATGCCCCATAGAAGAAGGATGGTAAAAGGCAGCACGATGCACTAAGCTCCCGTTGTCTGCGGGCTCCAGGGAAGGGCTGGATCACAAGGATCTATAGTATGCTGCGAAGAAGAATGGTAATAATAATTAATTAAATTCAAATTCACATAATGTCCTTGCTATCTTGAAATCCTTATGGCTCGTTTGGTACGAGGGATAAGGATAAATAATCCCGGGATTATATTTGAGATGAGTTTATCTCACATTTGGTTGGGATAAAATCACGGTATAACTAATCTCGAGATTGTAGTGTTATTTCATTCATGTAGAAGGGTGGAATAACTAATCCTGGTATAACGACCCCTTAAAGTTTAACTATCGTCATATGAGGGAAAAATCATAAGGAAAACTTAGTTGGTACGTACAGCTACCACAAAATATGTAGTTTCATCCTCTTATTGTGCTCAATTATTGTGGATTAAGCAACAACTTAAAGGCAATGGCATGATGTTGATTGTGTTGTTGATTGTATACTCATTTTCTGCGACAATACAAGTGTCATACATAGTTTCCAGTAATATCCATAATGAACAGTCAGCATAATTTTAGAAAATTAACAGTCACTAATCAAACAGTAACAACAATTTATTTTATTTTTGGATCCTAGTTTTCTACTCCCATCCAGGGTTCCAGTTCCTACCCCATGCAGAAGAAGAAAAAAAAGCTTAGATGTAGACCATTTTACAGTTGGGAACAGTTGTAAGGGATTTGGATACAGTAAGAGCTAGACTGTTACCGAATTAGGTCCCAAACCATCAAAGCCACAATTCGTCGTTTACCTTTTATTTTCTCAAATCATTTGGCATTCAGGACCCATTGGCCATTGCCAAGTAATTCGCGTCGCATACTTAATTTGGCGTAATTTATTTGACCATAATTTCGTATTGTTATTCATCCTTCAACACCTTTTTTTTTTTTTTTGGTATCAGATCAGTGTAGGGTACAAATGGTATTATACTATATACAACTAAGGTGACAAATTAAACAAGAAATCAAATGTGGAGCTTCAAAGAGCAAGCTTCCACAATTTATACGGCAATACATGCAAAAGGAACTTAAACAAAATGTTTGAAATTGAACTAGAAGCTGTCTGGATGGCTTCACCATGATTAATGCACAAATCTTCAACAGATGGCATCTTACTGCAACCCAAACAACCCCGTGTTGAACGCCAAAAGGCAACCGAGTTTAACTGGCAACCGAGTTTAACTTCTATATACTTGCTGACAATTTAAAAGAATTAGATCACGTAAAGATAAATACAAATAGTGATCCTTAAACAGTGAGACTAGTAACCTGGAAAATAAGGCACATTACTTGCTACACTAAAAAGAATTTACCCGATCTACAAGTTAAATGCAAATCTAAAACCAACCCATCATTCCAGCTGACACTTTGCATTCATCAATCTAGCAGCAGTCAGAAATAGACCGTTAAAGAATAATTAAGGCATAAAAACATTTACAGCGGCCAGGTCACATAATAATTTACAAAATCCAAATAAACGAGTAGAGGAAGCCTAAGGAATTACGCCACATAATTGTGTAGATCTCTTTTTTCAAGTCCCTCGAGCATAGGAACTAAATCTGTATTAATCTCAGTTAAACTAAAGGTGTACATTAAAACAAACAAAAATGTAGGCCTGCTGTTATCATCTTTTCAGAAGCTACCTGGTATTCACAAGCAATTAGTACCAACATCATTTGGAAGAGCTTCATTGATCGAGGCACCACGTTAGGTTGGAGCAAGTGTGTTTCGAGGCAGACTTATGCCGCCACCTTTTACAGACAGGTTAGGCGCCTTCACAGAGCTAGCCCTGCTCACGAGATCCGAGTCGAGGAATGTTACCACAACGGAGATGTCATCGTGGAAATGTCGACGTACTCCACGGTCGATTTTTTTCAAGTCTGAGTACCTCATCTCCCTCTTCTTTGCTGCTTCTTGTAATGCAGTTTTTACTAGTCTTTTGGCGATCCCCTGTCAAATGGCAAAGAAGAGTTTTTAAGTTTGGTCAACTTTTTTTCTTCTGTAATTGAGATATATTGCTTTGTATTACATCTAATTAGAACAAACAAATTAATAGTACCAGTTTCAAAAAAATTAGAACAAACAAAGTCAGAATTCTCCTCTTTTATTTCCGAACAGTCAAAACGGAAAAAGAGGAGAGTATATAATATCCGACTTCCCTTGCAGTTAAGAAATTTAAGGGAAGAGAGCTGATGAAAGCATGTTTGGCCAAGCTTCTGCGAAACCAAAAATGCCTATTTTTCTTAAAAAGTGCTAATTTTAGAGAGTTGAGGCATTTGGCCAAGCTTCTAGGAACGAAATAAGTGTGTTTGAGTAGCAGCAGAAGTTATTTTTCAGCCCTAGGCAATTTTAGAACCTTGACCAAGCACAAATTACTACTCTAATATTGACAGAAGTGTTTTTGAAATTGATTAGCCAAACACAAACTGTTATTCTCCAAAAGTACTTTTTCCTTAAAGCCACTTCTTACATAAAGCACTTTTCAAAATATGCAGTTAGTGGAAGCTTGGCCAAGAGGTTTATAGGACAAAAATAGGAGGTCAACCATCAAAGAGCCAAGCAATGATGATTCACTTGTAAGAGAGATTTACACCTATGCCTTTAATGATTATATAATGTTACTATAGGACTTTTACTGATTTCAGGAATCCTGAAATTTTAATGAAAAAGTGCTTCCTTATAGGTAGAATCACGGAAAAAACTAAGACAATGGCAAAAGCATGTATCAAGGGGATCTCTTACATTGCGTGGGTGTTTTTGTACAATGTCAACAGCTTCTTGGTTACTTAGGTGCTCCCAGAGACCATCCGAGGCAAATATAACAAACTGATCCTGAGGTTGCACCTGGTGCACCAAAATATCTGGATCTGAACTCAATATGGGCCTTGTAAACGGTTCACGCAGACGAAACTTAGCATACAACGGTTCCCTGTTGAATTCAGCTTTCTTTAAGTACACATCACCAATGGATCTTGAAATCTGCAAGATGGAGTATATAAATCAGCTAAGACAGCAGATTAGCCATGCTTTTTTTTTTTTGAGAAGGTAACAGTAGATTAGCCATGCTTTTAACGTAACTGAACTCCCTAAAAGTATGCTCCTCCATTAGTGGCAAAGGAGCTATGTTTCCAAAAGATTGAAACTGAACATCAGCCCATCATAAGTATATGGAATGCGTCATGCGAACTAAATTAATTTAGTGTTGTCCCAAAACAAATGCAGAGGTCATACAGAAGTTCTGTTGTAACACTCAAAAGGAGAAAACCATTACCATGCAGGTCTTTCGAAGGGCTGCTGAGAATGTTTAACAAATTGCTAAACAAAACATCGCCTCTTTAAGAAATTGAACCTTCATATTTCCATTCTGATGATCTTAATAATAGGATGACATTCACGAAAGGAGAGCATTATCATTAATTACACATTTATGTGATACATAGTTTGGACATAAAGACTACCACAGTTCATATCAAGGGAAGTATATCACTTTCCACACAAGTGGGTGCATTTTTTTAAATTAAGAGGATGCATTATTAACGGTAGTATATAACAAAAAGCCAAAAACTAAGAAGAGTAACAAGTGTGCAGGAACAGTTCAAACATTGGACAAGAATTATCATCATATGCATCTCCTAGATAGAGGGAATCATAATAAAACATCGGATTAGATACCCCTATACATGAGAAACACAAGACACGGGACTTAACAAACCCAATTTTGTACTTGCACTTCCGTTATCAGGGACACACTAGGGCCAAAAACACAGCTGAAATTTGAAAACGAAAAAAAAAAAAAAAAAAAAGCACAGCATGCCGCAAATACTAGAACAAAGAAAGGAGAAGCATGACCTTCAGAGCATACTTATGTATATTGGTTCTTGAATACTCAGTTGCTAGCAGAAATTAGAGCTTTAAATATAAAAAGCCGGAAGAGCAAACAAAGATTCTCCAATCGAAGGAAGACAAGATCTTCAACTTTGAAATGCTATTCAGGTGGGGTAACAACTTTAAATACCATTTCATCAATACAGTAGGCGACAACAAAGGCTAGTATTGTTACTACAAGTAATAATAATGTCAAAAGCAAAACCATTACAAGCTTATATTGAAGTTCAAAAGAATACACAAATAGTTAAGGTGCAATAACAATATTTAAAGTCTATGATGATCCTCCTTGCTAAGAAATAGAAAGAACAATAAGTCATAAAAGTATCGACGATATGTTGAGCTGGGAAAACATAAACAGAAACAACTTAGGAATGCAAACAAGATGTTACCTGGATAAGGCCCTTCACGCGCCAGACATTGTGCTTTAAAACTACAATTTGCTTGTCATCTGGATGCAAAGACTGCATTTCCTGCCTTACAGATTCGATACTTGCATTGTGTTCTGCAGAAAGCTGAATAGAAAGAATCTCTCCAGTTGCCTTGACAAGGCTCCCCAAGACTGCTCGTGAATCGCCAAGGTTGGCAATATATAATGTCCCATTGCAGATAACTCCAACTAGGCAGCATGATCCAACAGAAGCAATCTGAGGTTTTACGGGCCATTGCCTTGTGACAACTGAGAGGAAACCTTCTTCTGTTGCTTGAAATGCCTTCCGGATCACCTCCACAGACATGGATTGCTGCTCCGACGTAAACACTGCATATTTGAATTACTTGGTTGAGTGAAAACTTAGAGGCCGCAAAATTATAAAAATATTGTCCATTGAAGTTTATATAATAACTTCACCAAAAAGAGCTACTTTGCTTTTAGAATACTCCCTCCATCCCATTTTATGTGAAGGTGTCACTATTTGGGGAGTCAAATAGGTGTTTTGTAATTTTGTTTGACTATAATTTTCTCAACTTTTTTTTTAAAATTGAATCATTAGCTATGTTAACTCTAGTACTGCTCATGTAATTTTCAAATATGTAAAGTTTATTTTTTAAAATTTGAAGAATTTATACCCGAATTCATAGTCAAAGTTAACTGTTTGACCCTCGTATTCCGAACCCCTTCACATAAATTGGGACAGAGGAGTACTCTATTTTTACTGTGACATTTTGTCTACTAACCGATAAATCCCCAAGGGTTCCGAAACTCTATGGATAATGGGCTCGCCCCTTTTCTCATCTCCACTTAATTAGTGGGTGTTTGCCTGCGGCAGGGTTGAACCCATGACGTGCGCCTAACCACACATTAAGCGTTGTGCTCTTACCACTAAGTCAAAGCACCGGGGGTTCCTTCGACGTTTGATTATTTAACTATGGTCCATAAAAGGTACTACTCTCTCCGGTTCAAAAGAGTGTCCACTTTGCCTTTATTTTTTGGTTCAAAATGAGTGTCCACTTACCAAATCAAGAAAAAATTAACCTTATTTTTTCAGATTTGCCCTTATTAAGTGTTAAGTGACCAAATCCCAACACTTATTTAATTAGGAGTAGTTTAGTCAAATTAACTATTTTTACCTAGGAGTTAGTATTTTCTTAAGGTTGTGCAAATGGCTAAGTGGACACTCTGGAAGGAGTAATACATTGCTACTCAAAATACATCTAAATCAACAATTTTAAAAGTAAGAAGATAAGATTCAGCTCCCCTCATCATGAAGCATCGAAATAGTATTGATTATTGAAGGAATTGATTCGAACGGGGTATAAAAACTTACTCTGGAGATGATGAAAGAGGTGCTCATTGATGAACCTTGAAGTCTCAGGGCCACCATGTCCATCATAAATTCCAACAAAGGTACCATATGGTCCTGAATCATGTAAGCCCAAGCACCCGGATTCGACTTGACTCTGATCTTCCAATAGATTATTAGCCTGAACTACAGCCATTGAGAACTCTCCATTAAAATGTTGCCCTGTATCCTTATACCATAACAGCCCATCTTGACGTCCACTGGCATCCGAACCTGTATGAACGTGTCGATTCGCCCTTGGCTGAAAACAGGCCCTGAAGAAGTTCATTAATACTACTAACATACCTCATCTCCTCCAATACACCATCTAAACAGGACACTAATTAAACCTTGGCTCTTCTAGTAAACCTCAACTTTGCATATGTTCCTCCTCAAAGCAAGTAATATGTGTTCTACAAATCTACAAAAACAATATCATCAACCAAATAAGCTGAAGTAAACAATAGTATTGACAAGAAAACACAATCTTGCAAGTTACAAATAAAAAACAAAATGCACATCAAGAAGAGAATAGTATTATATAATGAAGGAACAAAGTATCAAATAAGAAAATTCAACAGCAATAAAAAAACAGGAACTTTGAAAATAAGATTGGTCAAATTTCACTTTTTCAACAAAAGAACTGTATGGTCAGCCAGCTTGCATCCAGAAGGTTCAACTTTTGCTAAGAAAAAAGAATAAAGAAACAAACTTTCTTGTATACCCAAATTTCAAGAATCAAATAAATACTGTTTGAAACCAATTAAAGATAAGGCAAAACAAATTCTTGAAAAAAAAAAAAAACTAACCTTTTACAGTGGAAAATAGAAGATCTGAAAGTGAAAGAGTGGTAGATCTATGGATCCAACAAACCAAAAGGAAAACTAAAGTGGGGTTTGATTTTGATAATCTTTTTTGTTTTTTTCACACACTTATTACTATTATGGAAGGATGAAGATTATAATAAAGTGATGGAACAAAATACATAAGAGTATGAAAAGGAGTGATCAATTAGTGTTATTTGTTTTCATTGGACCAACTGAAACTTTCAAGAAAACAAACCCCATTATAAATCCAACAATGGAGAGCTTGAAGCCAGCAAAGCAATGGGCTCCACACATACCTTTGAGGATAGAAAGAGAAAATCTAGAGAGAAGAAAGTGAAACACTCCAAAAGAGTCAATGATTTTTATCTTTTTTAAATATTTTGCATCCGAACCTGTATGAACGTGTCGATTCGCCCTGGCTGAAAACAGGCCCTGAAGAAGTTCAGTAATAGCCTGTTTGGATGAGCTTATAAGTTTAAAAAATATATATATATATATTTGTAGTGTAATTTTTTTTTTTTAATTTATAAGCTGTTTTTCTGATAAGCTAAGTTAAATAGACTCAATTATGTTTTTGAGTTTATTTTAAGCATAAAATGACTTTAAGCTGACCAGTCAAACACTAAAAAAACTGAAAACAACTTATAGGTCAATCCAAACGGGCTCTAATACTACTAACATACCTCATCTCCTCCAATACACCATCTAAACAGGACACTAATTAAACCTTGGCTCTTCTAGTAAACCTCAACTTTGCATATGTTCCTCCTCAAAGCAAGTAATATGTGTTCTACAAATCTACAAAAACAATATCATCAACCAAATAAGCTGAAGTAAACAATAATATTGACAAGATTAAGTTACAAATAAAAAAACAAAATGCACATCAAGAAGAGAATACTATATAATGAAGGAACAAAGTATCAAATGAGAAAATTCAACAGCAATAAAAAAAAAAAAAAAAAAAAACAGGAACTTTGAAAATGAGATTAGTCAAATTTCACTTTTTCAACAAAAGAACTGTATGGTCAGTCAGTTTGCATCCAGAAGGTCCAACTTTTGCTAAGAAAAAAGAATAAAGAAACAAACTTTCTTATATACCCAAATTTCAAGAATCAAATAAATACCATTTGAAACCAATTAAAGATAAGGCAAAACAAGTTCTTGAAAAAAAAAAAAAAAAACTAACCTTTTACAGTGGAAAATAGAAGATCTGAAAGTGAAAGAGTGTTAGATCTATGGATCCAACAAATCAAAAGGAAAACTAAAGTGGGGTTTGATTTTGATAATCTTTTTTGTTTTTTTCACACACTTATTACTATTATGGAAGGATGAAGGTTATAATAAAGTGATGGAACAAAATACATAAGAGTATGAAAAGGAGTGATCAATTAGTGTTATTTGTTTTCATTGGACCAACTGAAACTTTCAAGAAAACAAACCCCATTATAAATCCAACAATGGAGAGCTTGAAGCCAGCAAAGCAATGGGCTCCACACATACCTTTGAGGATAGAAAGAGAAAATCTAGAGAGAAGAAAGTGAAACACTCCAAAAGAGTCAATGATTTTTATTTTATTTTAATATTTTGCAATAGTCTTTTACTTGGAATTGGAATTTCCATGAAATATCCTCATATCAAGCAAACTTGGCTGGTTATCAGAAATATATTAATAAGATCATTTATTTATCCATATAAAGTACTCCCATCATGTGTTTTTCTCTTTCTTTTTGGTGGTGGTGGAGGTGGGGTGCCTATCTTTCTCTTGATCTTCAACATATATACTTTATTATTACTCAATATCTTTGAGATACTTTTTATTTTACTTTGTATTAAAAAATAATTATTTTTATATTTTAAGAAAATTAATTTTAAAATTTTTATTTTACTTTTAATGACTTGATTTTAAAGCATTCACATAAATTGGAACAAAAAAATCTACTCGTAATTTTGTTTCACTGTCATGACAACAGGTGTATTTGATGTAACTATATGTTTACTGACTGAAAATTATAAAATCGTCTCTAAGTAAGAAAAAAGGTAACTTCAACGGGGTTGTGAAATTCGTATTTAACCCACCAATTTTTTTGTATTGTGAGCACAAACTTAAAAATTCTTCCAGTTTTACTTCAGACAATATCATGAATGTTAATTTGACCTTAATTGATATTAGTACTAACAATATATAATTAGTAAGGTGAAAATGGAAGATGTGGATCCTCAATGTAACATGAAATTAAGAAGTTTTTGTCACAACACTTTCACTAATTAAGTGGTAAATTATTGGTTATTACTAGTATAAGGTTTTGGTTTTGTTATTTCTTGAATGAGAATGTAATTTTGTGGAGGGGAGTGTCTGCTTGGTTAAGCCAATCTAAAAACGTTCTGTAACATAATCTGATTCTTAATTACTTTGAGTTAAGTTATCATAGTATTTTCTAAAAAGTCCCTCACCACGGCACTGACACTTTCTTAGACCTAACTTTTTCTTATCAAACTTTAATATGAAAGTTTATTCACACACTCAATAGTATAGAGCTGCTGATTCGTGGCCTAAACAGCAAAGGGATTGGAAGCCTTTTTATGTTGTGACAAATTATTTAGTAGAGGTGCACTGAGCTTTAATTAATGAGCTTATTGGGGCGTCGCTTTCCATCCAATTGACTTGTGATACATTAAGCAGAATGCATTATGCCTATTGCACTTTGATTTATGTTATTTTAAACTCTTTTCTTTTTTTCAAATTGATTAACACATTTGGACAACTATCTTTCTTCACTTTCCTACTTCATAGGAACCAGAGCACATACTCCACTATATATGTGAGCATTAATAGTTAAAATTGCAGCATAGTGGTGACAGTAATATCTTGTGAGTGACATAGTAATGCTTTTCTATTTCCTTCTTTGCTGCTATCAACTGCTATGTCCAAAGCATCAGCAAAACCAATACTATAAAGAATTTTACACATTAGTGTATTTATTCGCGAATGACATGTTGCTTAATGCTTACCGTCGTATTCAATTATCAACTTGAGCCTGTTTGGATGGGCTTAAAAGCTGCTTTTTTTAAGCTAAGCTAAATGAGCAAACTTATTTTTTTGACTTATTTTAAGCATAAAATGGCTTATAAGCTGGCCAGTCAAATACTCAAAAAAACTGAAAACAGCTTATAAGCTGTTTTCAGGAACTTATAAGCTAAGTCAAACGGGCTCTTGCTTATTTTAAACAATTACCTCTAGTTAATATATAAATAACGCATAAAACGTAACGTAAGATTATTATTTTTTACACTATCCGCGCATAAAACTTAAACTATGATATTTACCAACAATCTCAGTAGTTTGTCCATAAAGACTTATTAAACTTACGTTGTGGGATGTGCTGTCCCAAGGAAAATTGAGGCCTGGTCTAAAATCTCCTTAAGCAATAAATATTCAATGCATTATTATTGTACATATTATTTCATGAGAGGATCACTGCGACTTTACTTTGAACACATACATTTCGTTTTTTTTTTTCCCCCTCAAGTCAACATCTTATTCTTATAGAAGTAAAAATAAATAAAAATATAAGATTCTATACCAATTGCCAATGTATATACACATAGTAACTTCTTTTTACGTTGTTGGTGAAATTTACATGCTACTTGACTCCTTCCCCTGGCTTGAATTAATAATGGTCAGTGACGAGGGAACTCCATTGGTGATATGAGACTTATGAGCAGTCGTTTTCTTTTTTGATAATAACTTGTCATAGCAGGGTTTTATATATTCATGGAAACCCCACAGTCCCTTCTAATTGCTGTGTCTGTCTCATAAGTCATTTTTATGGCCCACTAGCTAGCAACAGAAATGCAAGTGCATCTAGTGTATACTTGGTTCAATAAAAGCACCCACCATATATATGGATCTGTGTGTTTATATTTGGTTATAAAAAAAAAAAATGAAGTTCATAAACCAAATAAATATTTTGTAGGTTTGCTCTTTTGGCAAATTCTGAGAAAACTACTTTTTCTATTTCAGCGCGACGTGGTCCATCCACAGATAATATTGCTCCAACTTGAATTTAATAGTAAATGAAGGTGACACTTATCCAAGTTTGAAGCGCATTAATAGACCGTTTTGAGATCATATTGAATTTTAAATTTTGAATTATATGAACCGTATTATCTAAAAGTTTAAATAATTAAAAATTATAACATTTATGTAAGAGTATTTGTTATAGATACGATGTCAGACGTGCCTTCACTTATGAAACTTAGACTTATTTTCTTATGTTAAGCACGTGAAAATTCAGGAAGTGTTAATATAAATATATGTCTAGCAATTCAACAAGCATCCTTGTGTCACCATGTTGTTTGTTGGCGCTTTAAGCTGTTACCAATGTGATGATCGCACAAGCCTAAGGCTATGAATACTTTAAAATACATGCTTAGACACCCCATGCTTAGTGATTAGCGTGATTACCTAATCTAAAATAAGAAAGAGACCATCATGCAACTCCATTAACCATTTTAATATTTATTTGCCATCAGCTTGCTTTTCACAAGAGAATCAAATCTTATTCTTTAATTATACAGTGTTTATAATTAGCGGTAGCTTTTGAAGGTGATTACCATTGTTTTAAATAAAAGTATCTGAATTGGTTTGAAGAACTTTTTAAAAAAAAAAAATTAATTACATTGAGGGTTGGGGGAGGAGATTACAACGTGAGGATTCGAATCCTCACCAACAAAGTGAAAGTTCAGGTAGCCAACCAAAGCTACTGGATTCCTACTGAAGAACTTTTAGAGATTAACCTAAGTGCTTTCTTGTTTCTTAATTTTTTAATACTCCAAGATTCATCTCTCCACAACACATGAATTGAACATAAACGCCTTATAGTAGAGAGCAATGCAATATGTATGTTATTAGAAGAGTGGGGATATGTAATACTTTTTAGTTACTTGATTATGTATTTAACAAGTTGATCCCTCACTGCGGGGTAGGTTTCTTTTTCATGGCCAAACAATATATTCTTTTTTATCATAGCTAGGCGAGAGTTCATCGAACTCAGTGGTGGAGCTAAGTTCTATGAAAGGGTTCAATTGAATCCTCTTCGTCCAAAAGTTATATTAGAAAATAGAAACATGGTAAAAATAGTAAAGTGTGCAACCATCCCATTTTAAAACTTAAAATATCAAAAACAAATTTATTTAAATATTTTTTCGAATCAATATATACTACTAATTAACTTGCTTTAATTCGTGTTTCTTGTATGTTTACCACGTTGTTTTCACTAGTTACCGAATCTCTCGCTTGTTTGACATACATGGTACGAGAGAACCTTCAAGTTTTAAATGGTCATCTGTTCTTATCATTTTCCTCGGATACCATATCTCTTTTTAAGGATAACTCGAAAAATGTGGATCGATGTAATAATGAGGAATGTAGTACATTTTGGAACTATTCATTTTTCAAGTACGAATAATTATTTCGCTTGTTGGATAAAGCAACTGAACAGCTGTGACGATCTTCCATTTTCATCAGCATTCTCTTTCATTTCTCTTCATCACTAGCTAGGAAAATTAGGTTAAACTAACTGATAATGAAGACTAAACAGCTAATCAACTATCACATCACGCTCATCTCGATAACAAGTATCTTCTTTACTTGCATGGTTGCATATATAATTGATATTGAAGTAGCTAATACTGCAATTATTAATTAATGAAGGTTTAATATATAGAGCCCGTTTGGATTGGTTTTCAGCTTTTTTGAGTGTTTGGCTGACCAGCTTAAAGTCATTTTGTACTTAAAATAAGCTCAAAAAAATAATTGGGTCTATTTGACTTAGCTTATCTAAAGTAACTTATAAGCTGAAAACAGCTTATAAGCCAAAAAAAAATAAGTTAGACTACCCCAACTTATTTTTTTTAGCTTATAAGTTGCAAACAGCTTATAGGCCTAAGTCCATCCAAACAGGCTCATAATACCTCGCTAGTGACTCAAATTTGTCAGTAAATTTCATTTTGACATTCGAATTAAGACTTGTTTTGAGCACCTGAATATATGATAAAAAATTTATATTAGACACTTTCGGTTCAAATTTTGAAGAAAAAAAATTGGTGTATGTTCTCAAGTGTCCGTTACATAAATAAATTAACCACTTAAAATATGTCACCTCTTTTAATTACACGCAGTAAATTCAATAAGCCTTGTAAACCTCGTGAATGTTTCCCTCGAAGATGATGTATATAATGAAAGGAGATGGCATATTTTATATGATTCTAACTACCCAATAAACGCTTAAGAACATGCGCAAAAAAAGGACTCAAAACATAAACAGAAAGTATCTAATGAGAATATTTTATCATATGTTCAGGTGCTTAATTGAATTAAACCGTAATTCTTGTTTTACATGATTGGATCAGTATCATTTCTGTTTTACATATTAAGCTAGAGCCATTTGATAAACGGATGACTCTTTGCAAAATGTGTGTGACTAAGTATATGTACGTGTATGTTATAATTAATGTAATAAATAAATTAAACTTGTGACTTTAGTAGTACTATTTTTTACCAGCATAGAGCATTATCTCGGTCGTGTATAGTTACGGATATAATTATATTTTCTTATAATTTATAAGGGATTAGTGGATATGTGAACTAAGTTTCTGTTTCAATTCATATGACATTGTTGTTATTTAGGGATACAAACAACTTTTTCTTTAGCACAATACTTTCACATCTACTTTAAATGTGTAAATTTAATTTTAAAAATTGATGTATCGAATTAAGACCTAACTAGAATATTTTATTCGCGTACTTCGAACCTCTTGATTTTTTTTAAAATTTGAAACGAAGAGAGAAAGAGATTAGTATGTAATATCATATGATAAAACCACAGGGACCACAATAACACAAAAGGACACAGTCCACTCTTATGAGTGCACATTGAAGTGATCCAGTTTATGCTTTCAATTTTCATGTTCAATATTTGGTTAGGTTTAACTAGCAAGTTGATGATATTTGTGGGTATAGGTCTTTAGCAAAACAGCTGACATTGGTGCTAATGCTTCCCTTTTGCTCATCGACCACTCAAAAGGTGAACTTACATAACTGGTTTGATCCCACTTATGGAAACTAATCACTTAATTATATTCCAGTTCTATCTGACAGACTATTGTCCTACGACATTTTAACTTTTAGTAATTTCGCCAAAAAGATCTTTGAAAATGAAAAAAAAAAAAAAAACTTTCGGTAAAAGATCTAGTTTAAGGTCTCGTTTCTAATTTAAGATCAAAATATGCTATTCAACGGCTGTAAACATGGGAAAATAGATAAAGAAGACTGTCTTATAGGATAACTTTCTTTGTTTCATTTAATCAGTAGATAAAAAATAAATCGATTGTTAATAGTGGGAAATTTTATTTTGTGTCTCGTATAACTAACGCAATTTTTATTTTATTTTTTTACAAATTTGTAGATCTAATTGTTACACTTGTTTGGTTCTCAAACCTTTGGATTCACCAATTGTAAAAGAAGTATCTCACAATTTGTGTCAGTAGTTGTATCAAGTACAAAGTAAAAGTTTTTGTTAATATTTATACAGGAAGAAACATGAATTTGAGATGAAAGAAATAGAAGACATTCAATTTAGAATTCAAATATTAATATTAAAGTTTAAATTATATATATTGTTCATGTAAAAAATTAAAAAAATTACTTGTGCACTTTTTGTGGATGGAATTTTCTTAGTTTTCGATTAGGGTAGTCACGTGCCTTATCACGCTAGGAAAGGGGTCACCCAGCAATAAAATGTGCGTGCAAAATTAATGTATGGGCCTTCCTTCATTGGTTGCCAGTACTGAAAATGATCAATTATCATGGAACTGTTATAAAATAATACATTGAGAGTGAAATAAGAGAATTAGAGAGGAAGCTTGAGAAGAGATTTTATTGTCATATTTTGATGATGTCCATAATAGGAGAAAACACCCTCCTATTTATAGGAGAAAAACTTCTTACCCTGCAAGTAATATAAGATGGACATACATATACTCATATATATATATATATATATATATATATATATATATACAACTAGAAAAATATGCCCGTGCGATGCACGGGACCCAACATGATTAATTTGGTTACTCACTTTAATTAGTCTTTATGGTTTGTATATTTTGCAATACTGTGATTCTCTTTAGTGAGTCTCTATATTTGTTTTTCCTAGTGAGCCTCTCTTCTCTCTCCTCTCTCTCTCACCAACGGTAAGTTTGCTCCTCCCCCCCCCCCACCAACCCCCACCCCACCCACCCCCCAACCAAGCCACCCCAAACGGCCACCGGCGACCGGTGACGACGACCACTGACCGGCCAGATCTCTCTCTCTCTCCTCTGTTCTCTCTTTTCTTTTCTTTTCTTTCCTTCTTCCTTTTTTGTTTTTCTTTCCTCTTTTCCTCTCTCTTCTACCCTGCGACCGGAAATCCTCCACCAGTAGGTTTCCGGGCAGTTTCTGCACAGGTACTCGAGTTTTCCGGCAGTTCCTGGCAGTGAACAGTGATTCCGGTCGGTGAACAGTGATTTCAGCCAGTGAACAGTATTTTCCGGCAGAGAACAGCATTTCCGGCGACGAACAGAGATTTCTAAGTGGTGAACAGGTTTTATTTACTTGGAGTTGGTACCTCCAATAGCCCATTTCCTGTCTTTTAGCCTTATAAATTTTGTCTGCTCCGCTTGTTTCACTGCTTATAGACTATTGCTAACCTGTGCTTTAGTATTGATCCTTCGTTTGTCTTAGATTAACCTTTCACTAGCGTATATTTGTTTTACTGGCTTTGGTGAGGGATGGTAGACTAGGGTCATGTTCTCGGTTGGGATCAGGGGCCAGGGTTGGGGGGGGGGGGGGGCTAAAGGGGTTGAGGGAGCTTCTAGGTTGAGAGTAGGGTCTTGGAATATTGGGACTTTATCGGGAAAGTCCATAGAGCTAGTTAAGATTCTTAGGAAGAGGAGGATTAATATAGTTTGCGTCCAAGAGACTAAATTGGTAGGACCTAAAGCTAATGAGGTAGACGGGTACAAGCTTTGGTTCTCGGGCAAGTCGAGGTATAGGAATAGGGTAGGGATCTTAGTAGATAGTGAGCTTAGAGATCAGGTGGTAGAGGTTAGGAGGATCAATGACAGGATGATGGCGATTAAGTTAGTCGTTGGAGGGTTCACCTTGAACATTATTAGGGCCTACGCGCCACAAGTGGGTTTGGACGAGGAGGTAAAAAGGCTCTTTTGGGAGGACTTGGATGAAGTGGTGGTAAGTATACCGCCTACTGAGAAGTTATTTATAAGAGGGGATTTCAATGGGCACATTGGGTCTGTTTCGAGGGGTTATGACGAGGTGCATGGAGGATTTGGCTTTGGGGACAGGAATGGTGGAGGAGTCTCACTCCTGGAGTTCGTAAAAGCTTTTGGATTGGTGGTAGCCAACTCGAGTTTTCCGAATAAGAAGGAGCACTTGGTAACCTTCCGTAGCTCGGTGGCTGCGACGCAAATAGACTTTCTGCTTCTTAGAAAAGATGATAAAGGCCTCTGTAAGGACTGCAAGGTCATACCGAGTGAAAGTCTTACGACCCAACATAAGCTATTGGTGATGGATTTGGAGATAAGAAGGAAGAAGAAGAGGAGGGTCGTGGATGACCGACCGAGGATTAGGTGGGGAAGTTTGACTCCGTCTAGTGCCCTAGAGATGGGGGAGAAGTTGATGGCTATGGGAGCGTGGGATAGTAGGGGGGATGCGAGTAGTATGTGGGATAGGACGACCAGTTGCATTAGGGAAGCAACTAGAAACTTATTGGGGGTCTCACGAGGCCGCCGTGGTGGGCACCGAGGGGATTGGTGGTAGAATGGAGAAGTCCAAGGGAAGGTAAAAGCAAATAAGCAGGCATATGTGAAGTTGGTAGATAGCAAGGATGATGAAGAGAAGCGGACGAACAGGAAAAAGTATAAGATGGCGAGAAAGGAGGCGAAGTTGGCAGTTTCGGCGGCTAAAACGGCAGCCTTTGAACGCCTTTATGCAGAACTAGAGGACAGAGGCGGGGATAAGAAGCTATTTAAGCTCGCCAAGGCGAGAGAGAGGAAGGCATGCGACTTGGATCAAGTGAAGTGCATCAAGGACGAGGATGGCCAAGTGTTGGTACAGGAATCTCGCATTAGACAGAGATGGCAGTCATACTTTCATGAACTCTTGAACGAAGGAGGGGATAGAGATATTGTGTTGGGAGATTGGAGCACTCGGATAGGCGTCGCAACTTTGGATAATGTAGGAGTATAAAGGTTGAGGAGGTTAAGGGAGTTGTTCGTAAGATGCGCAGGGGAAGAGCGACCGGACCTGACGAGATTCCTGGGGAATTTTGGAAGAATGCAGGCAGGGTAGGCTTGGAGTGGCTGACTGGGTTGTTTAATATCATTTTCAAGACAGCGAAGATGTCGGAATAATGGAGGTGGAGTACAATGATTCCCGTGTACAAGAACAAGGGAGACATTCAAAGCTGCAACAACTATAGAGGTATCAAGCTGCTAAGTCATACTATGAAAGTGTGGGAAAGGGTGGTGGAAATGAGGATAAGGAGAGGTGTGTCTATTTCAGAGAGCCAGTTTGGATTCATGCCGGGGCGCTCGACTACAGAAGCCATTCATATTGTAAGGAGATTGGTGGAGCAGTATAGGGAGCGGAAGAGGGACTTGCACATGGTATTCATTGACCTAGAAAAAGCCTACGACAAAGTGCCAAGAGAGGTCCTATGGAGATGCTTGAAGGCTAAAGGTGTACCTGTGGTGTACATTAGAGCGAAAAAGGACACGTATGATGAAGCTAAGACCAGGGTAAGGACGGTAGGAGGAAACTCGGAGCACTTCCTTGTTATGATGAGGTTGCATCAGGGATCAGCTCTTAGCCCGTTTCTATTCGCCCTGGTGATGGATGAATTGACGCAACATATACAAGGTGAGGTGCCTTGGTATATGTTGTTTGCGGATGACATAGTCCTGATTGACGAGCTCGCAACGGCGTTAACGATAAGCTGGAGGGCTGGAGACAGACGTTGAAGTCTAAAGGATTTAAATTGAGTAGGACCAAGACAGAATACTTGGAGTGCAGGTTCAGTGGCCTACCGCGTGAGGCTGACGAGGAAGTGAGGCTTGGTACCCAGGCCATTCAAAAGAAAGGAAGTTTCAAGTATCTTGGGTCTATTATACAGGGAGATGGGGATATCGACGATGATGTTTCACATCGTATTGGTGCAGGGTGGATGAAATGGAGGCTCGCCTCCGGAGTGCTGTGTGATAAGAAAGTGCCACCAAAACTTAAAGGCAAGTTCTTCAAAATGTGGTTAGACCGACTTTATTGTACGGGGCGGAGTGTTGGCCAGTCAAGAAATTTCACGTTCAGAAGATGAAAGTCGCGGAAATGCGAATGCTGCGGTGGATGTGAGGGCACACTAGGAGGGATAAAATTAGGAATGAAGATATCCGAGACAAGGTGGGAGTGGCATCGGTGGAGGACAAGATGCGGGAAGCGAGACTGAGATGGTTTGGGCATGTGAAGAGGAGAGACACAGATGCCTCAGTGCGGAGGTGTGAGAGGTTGGCTATGGACGGCTTCAAGAAAGGCAAAGGGAGGCCGAAGAAGTATTGGGGAGAGGTGATTAGACAGGATATGGCACAGTTTCAGCTCACCGAAGACATGACCTTAGATAGGAGGTTGTGGAGGACTCAGATTAGGATAAAAGGCTAGGTGGCTAATCCTTTCACCATAGTAGTTGTAGTTTTGCTCATTTGTTTATTGCAATTTGATTTCTGCATGTGATTGCTGCTTATATTTGTTGGGCCGTTGGACTTTGGTTATTTTATTTATCTATAGTAGTTAATGCTCCTTTCTTTCCGGACTGTTCTGCCATAACTTTCTCGTTTTTGTTATCCCTTGCTTTCATATTGTTTTCGATATGCTTGGTCCTATATGACCTTTTGTCTTGTTTTTCCTCTCTTGTTCTCCTCTCTTGTGCCGAGGGTCTTTCGGAAACAGCCGCCCTACCTTTCAGGGTGGGGGCTAGGTCTGCGTACACTCTACCCTCCCCAGACCCCACATGGTGGGATTATACCGGGCTTGTTGTTGTTGTTGTTGTTGTCCTCTTATTTTTTCCCTTAATTTCTCAATTTTTGTTAAAATTTGTCTTATGTTGGTTATGTCTGTCTCTTTTTATATTTAGTAAGTTGACAATTCAAATATCCTACATGTCAAGTTTATACTCACAAGATTTAAAGGATATTTTATTATATTATACACATTTTTAATTTACAACCACAAGATTCAAAAGTCTATTTTTATTTCTTAAACTCCATGTCTAGTTGATGTGGCATGATTTTACGCCACAATCAATGCTTTTTGACTATAAGTTTTACTTGTTTTTAAGAAAGCCTATGTGATTTTACGTGGATTTTAGTGTTTTTCAGGTAAAGGAACAGATTCGGCATAATAACAGTTGAAGTGCAGAACCAGGTCGTAAATGCAGTTTACGGTCCGTATTCTACAGTATTCCATGATCGTATTAAAGGATCTCAGAAACATAAAGTCAAGTTGAGAAGAATGTGATTTACGAGCTCAGTTTACGGACCGTATTTCAGTTTACGGTCCGTAAAGTATCACGTATTTAATCATTCGAGCATCTGGCAGAAAGTCTGAGTTTGGAAAAGTGAAAGACGACATGCAGTTTACGGACCGTAAACCACTTTATGGTCCGTATTTTAGAAGAGTGAAGATTGCACACAACTGAGAAGACGACTGGGGCGTAAACCATTTTACGGTCCGTAAAGTGATTTACGAACCGTATTTCGCCATGACGGGACCAAAGTGCAAATCTGTAACTTTTGTATTTCCAAAACCTATAAATAGTCATTGTAGGGTTTTTAATAGACATCATTCATTATATTTTTATCTCTTGACTTAGAACATAAAATCCTCTCTAGTTTTTGAAGATTCAAACATCAATTCAAGTATTCTCAATTCCTCTTTTATTCCAAAGTAAACAATTATGAATTCTTTAATTTCTTCTTTCTTGTTCTTTGTCATGAGTAACTAAATTCCCTTACTAGGGTTGTGAACCCAATGATGGGTGTTTTGTGATTGAGTTTGTGATTGATATACAAATAATGGATTATTAGGGTTTAGTTATTATTCATTCTTCATTCATAATTAATGGTTGCAAATATTGATTAAAGTCATAAACCCTAATTTATTTGGGAAAATAATTAGGATTGGTAAGAATAATTAACAAGAACTCAAAGCTTTAAACTTTGTTTAATAAATTTACTTAGGAATAAGAAGAATTTACTTGGCATGATTAATCGTTCTTCATAGTCACTTTCTTATATTTGGGAAAATCATAGAAAGATATAATCTTTATTTATTGGGAAAATGTAGAGATTCACATAGAGATTAAGTGCATTCGTATAATGATCCATTACTAGTCAAACGTAGATACTTAAATTGAGACAGAGGAAGTATATGCCAAATGAAGGAAATGAAAGAACAATTGAGACAATACGGACACGCGCAGACTTAAAAAGTAAACATACAAGAGGTAGTATTAATGTTAAACTTCTGAAATATACACATGTTAGTCTCGCCTTAGAGTACAATTTCAATTGTTTTTTGTACAATTTATTGTTGTTGTGTTCGTCCACCTTGGGCGTTTGTTGTTAAATAAAAAAAATTGTCTTATTTTGGTTATGTCCGCCTCTTTTTATAATTAGTAAGTTGACAATTCAAATATCCTACATGTCAAGTTTATAATCACAAGATTCAAATGATGTTTTATTATATTATACACATTTTTAATTTAGAACCACAAGATTTGTAAGTCTATCTTTATTTCTTAAACGCCGTGTCTAGTCAAACGTAGACACTTAAATTGAGACAGAGGGAGTATATGCCAAATGAAGGAAATAAAAGGACAATTAAGATACTTCGGACCCGTTAGGACTTAAAAAGTAAACACACAAGAGGTAGAATTAATATTCAACTTCTGAAATGTACACATGTTAGTCCCTACTTAGAGTACAAATTCAGTTGCTTTTTGTACAACTCATTGTTGCTGTGTTCCGTCCACCTTGGGCGTTTATATATAATAAGAAAAAATAGAATAGAAAAATAGACATATATTTTTAGTAATGTAGCCAAGTAATATGGGACGAAGGGAGTACTTTTTTTATTAATTCTTAAAGAATGTGAAAAGACAAGTATAGTAATGTGGCCAAGTAATATGAGACGAAGAGAGTACTTCATTTATCAATTCTTAAAGAATGTCAAAAGTCAAGTATAGTAATGTGGCCAAGTAATATGGAACGAAGGGAGTACTTCATTTATTAATCCTTAAAAACGTGAAAAGTCAAGTAATGTGGCCAAGTAATCTGGGACGGAGGGAGTACTTCATTTTATTAATTCTTAAAGACCGTAAAAAGTCAAAAATGAACAAGTAAAAGTGCATGGAGGAAATAAATATGTGTCGGAGAATTAAAATTGAAGAGCATACTTGTATACATGAGAAGAAAATAAATATTCAGTAAGAACGTGAAAAGTTAAAAGTGAACAAGTAAAAGTGCACGGAGGAAATAAATATGTGTTGGAGAATTAAAATTGAAGTGCATGCGTGTATATAGGGGTGTTCATGGTTCGATTTGGGTCGGTTATTGATTAAAACCATAACCAAACCAATTTAGTTAGTTTTTAAATATCTAAAACCATAACCAAACCAAATAAAATAATAACCACCGGTTTGGTTATTGTCGGTTTGGTTCGATTTTTCGGTTTATGACTACCAGCCATGAGACTTATCAATAAAACATTAAAAAGTTGAAAAAGACATGTCTTTTTTTTTGTTCAAATGATAACTTTTATTTATAGTTTAAAGTGAAACATACATCATAGAAACATTTTCACTATTAGTGATAGTGTAGTACTCAAGTTACCCAAAGTTGCTAAACTATTACATATAGAGCTAAAAACTAACTTAGTAGTGGCTGCACCATTTTTTTCATCTTAATACACATACCTGGAAATAAAGTAGAGCATAAGAGCTTTTAGTTGTTGTTTACATATTAATTAAACATAAAGACTACCTAAAACTAAAATGAAAATATATGAAATAAAAAAACTTTGTGTAATGATCCGAAACTTTGGGGCAATAATTGCATTTTGCCCTCAATTCTCCCATTTTATTAACAAAACTTTGTGTAAAGATCCCAAACTTCAGATGTTTTTCTATCATTATCCCCAAGGCTAGGGTCTCGATTATAAGGAGTTGTTCTTTTCTGCTTTTTAGGAGGATTACCCACGGAAGAAGTATTAGGGCATTACCATGTGCTTGAGTTACGGCAAATGCTGATGTTACTGAAGTATCTTCTACATGAACCTCCAATTCTACAACCTTTGTCCTTTTCATGTGAAAAATATTAGAAGTTTAGGACTCATTCAAACAAGAAAAAAGAAAGGTATAAATTCGAAAAAAAGAAGAAGAAACAAGCTAAAATCAAATGACTGACAAAGAAAGGCTAAAAATTTAAGTTAACATTAGACTCTAAGGTGAGCTTCTGTTAGTAGGTTTACACTTAACACTTAAAGAGTTAAAAAACTTAAAGACATGGGCTTGGACATATTCTTAAAAACATGGGCCTTAAACAATCATGTGAAATAAGTAGACCAAAAATCAAATTAATGATTAAAAGGTATAAAATATTTATAATTATTTATGAAAAAATAATATTATACATATAAATAATTATAAAATTTATGTATATAATTTATCGGTTTGGTTCGGTTATTTATTCGGTTATTTTTTAATAGAACCATAACCAAACCAAATATTATCGGTTTTTAAAATTTAAAACCAAATCAAACCAAACCAAACCAAACCAAATGTCGGTTTTTTTATTTGGTTTGGTTAAATTTTCGATTTGGTTTTGGTTTTAACCAAAACCGTGAACAGCCCTACGTGTATACATGAGAAGAGAATAAATATTCAGTACTATGACATATGTCTACGTGAGATTTATTAATTCTTAAAGAACGTAAAAAGTCAAAAGTGTACGGAGGAAATAAATAAGTGCATACATGTATACATGAGAAGAGAATAAAGTACTATGATATATATCCGTATGGGATAAAAAAGTAGTTGGTTGAAGTGTACAAGTTATATAGCTTTTAGTATAAGCATTCATTGCGTGTACAATTTATAAAACTTTTGGTATAAGTTGTCACAGTTGTGTTGGTCCTCCCACCACCCTTATATATAATAGAAATATAATAAGAAAATATAGACATATATTTTTAGTAATGTGGCCAAGTAATATAGGACGAAGGGAGTACTTCATTTATTAATTCTTAAAAAACGTGAAAAGCCAAATATAGTAATGTGATCAAGTAATATGAGACGAAGGGAGTACTTCATTTATTAATTCTTAAAGAACATGAAAAGTCAAATAATGTGGCCAAGTAATATGGGACGGAGGGAGTAATTCATTTATTAATTCTTAAATAAAGTGAAAAGTCAAAAGTGAACAAGTAAAAGTGCATGGAGGAAATAAATATGTGTCGGAGAATTAAAATTAAAGTGCATACATGTATACATGAGAAGAGAATAAATATTCAGCAAGAACGTGAAAAGTTAAAAGTGAACAAGTAAAAGTTCACGGAGGAAATAAATGTGTCGGAGAATTAAAATTGAAGTGCATACATCTATACATCATGAGAAGAAAATAAATATTAAGTACTATGACATATGCTCACGTGGGATAAAAAAATATTTGGTTAAAGTGTATAAGTTATATAGCTTTTGGTACAAGCATTCATTGCGTTTACAGTTTATAAAGCTTTTGGTACAAGCAGTCAATGCTGTGTTATGGCCAAGTAATATGGGACGAAGGGAGTACTTCATTTATTAATTCTTAAAGAATATGAAAAGTCAAGTATAGTAATGTGGCCAAGTAATATAGGACGAAATGAGTACTTCATTTATTAATTCTTAAAGACCGTGAAAAGTCAAAAGCGAATAAGTAAAAGTGTATGGAGGAAATAAATATGTGTCGAAGAATTAAAATTGAAGAGCATACATGTAGACATGAGAAGAAAGTAAATATTCAGCAAGAATGTGAAAAGTCAAAAGTGAACAAGTAAAAATGCACGGAGGAAATAAATATGTGTCGGAGAATTAAAATCGAAGTGCATACGTGTATACATAAGAAGAGAATAAATATTTAGTACTATTACATATGTCTATGTGGGATTTATTAATTCTTAAAGAACGTGAAAAGTCAAAAACAAGTAAAAGTGCACGGAAGAAATAAATAAGTGTATACGTGTAGACATGAGAAGAGAATAAATATTAGGTACTATGACATATGTCCACGTGGAATAAAAAAGTAGTTGGTTAAAGTGTACAAGTTATATAGCTTTTAGTATAAGCATTCATTGCGTGTACAATTTATAAAGCTTTTAGTACAAGCTGCCACAACTGTGTTGGTCCTTCCACCACAATTATCTATAATAGAAATATAGAATGGACATTCATATACTCATATATCTTATAACACTCCCCCTTGGATGTCCATTAATAGATAATATGCCTCGTTAAAACCTTACTAGGAAAAATCCTGTGGGAAAAAGTCATAGTGAACGAAAAATAGAACACATATCTAGTAATACGCTTTGATAGTTGCCTCATTAAAAACTTTATCAGGAAAACCAATTGAGACAAAAACCTTGATTAAGGGAAAAAGAGTGCAACGCGTATTTTACTCCCCTTGATCAAAACTTCACTTGTTATCTCGGAGACGATGCATTTCAATTTTGTATTTTAACTTCTCAAATGTTGAGGTTGGTAATGCTTCAATGGACAGATCCACAAAATTATCAATAGAGCGAATTTATTGAATATCTATTTCACCTTCTATTGAAGATCATGTCTGAAAAAGAAATCTAACGAAATGCTTTATTCTGTCTCATTTGATATATCAATCCTTCTTTCAAGTGAGCTATGCAAGCTTCATATAATATTATTGGAATCTTTGTTGACACCCAATTTTGGTCTGTATTTAAAAATTAACTTATTTAGGCTTCCTAGTCATTAAATAGCACAAAATACTGTTTTTATACATTTTTTAACTTCAATATAATTTATTGATGATTGTCCTTATTTTTAAATAATAGGAATTTTTATCAATTTATTTTCATTTTAAATAATTATTTTGTTACAGTCGTTTGTATATAAACAACATGCTAATACAGTTTTATTTCAATTAATTAGTAGGTCTCCTTAATTCAAATCACATATTTTACTTTATTCACGAAATTACCTTAAATATATTTTTATACTTTATTATTTTAGTTACAGTCTATTATTACATAGAAGTCGGAGGAACTAATTTTAAACACAGATAAGATTTAGCATATGGTTTTGAGAAGCCATGATTTTGTGAAGCCCGTGATTTTGGCACATGGGTTTCGATAAAAAGTTGTTTATCTTTTCCTATATAAAGGAGTACTTCCCCTTTCATTTTTCTCATCACTTGCACACTACCTCACACACATTTTTTCTTCTCTCTACACTCTTTAGATTTTCTTTCTATAGGAAGACTAGCAAGGCTAGCACTTTCTTCCTCTTTCTATATATTTTTTAATTGTCTTTATATTTCATTCATACAATGCTTCTTTAATTATTCATATATATTGTCTTTACATTTATTTACTTGCATCGTCTTTATATTATTTTTTTTACATACATTGCATTTATATTTATTTATCTATATTATTTGTACATTTATTTATATACATTGTGTCTTTAAATTTCTTCATATATTGTTTCTATATTTTTGTATTCTCTATACATTTTCCTTATTCTCTCCACACTTTTCCTTTATATTATCTTACATCTATCTATTCTTTTATATATATTTTTATACACATACGTTATATACATATACATGTACATATTTACATTACTTAACTACTAAGAAAAGAAGGGAGAAATTTTTCATTAAAAGGAATTCACTTATTGTCTCTACATTTTTTATGCATTATCTTTATATTTTGCTATATTGTCTCTGTTGACACCCAATTTTGTCCCTCATTTTTTTCAATTTATTTCCTTGGGCTTTTAAATTTATTAACGAGCTAAATACTTTGTTTTTACTACTTTGTTTTATTACTATTAACATCGCTACTTTCATTACTTTATTACAAATTTTAAATGGTTCGTCATCAGAACATTTTAAGATTTTGCACTCGTTAAATTAATTATACTTTATTAAATCCTTTATTTTCTACGTATTAATCACTAATTATTATTATATATGTACAAGTTAGTCACTTAGGAGTGTGTAGAGGTTAATTAATTAAGAAGCCCAAAGAGAATTGAGTGGAAGGAAAAAGGGCGAGCGATTTCAGCCAATAAGTGGCCCATTCAGTAATTCACCCGACCCAGCCCACATTACTCCTCTACCCGACCAGCCATTACCCCCTTCGACCCGTCTGGCCCATTTGTTCGTCAGTTGAAACCTAGACCTAAAGTCACAACCACGCCGCACAGCTTTGCCCTTCATCTCTCTCCACGATCAGTCCCTTTCCTCTTCCCCCTCCATTTAGCAAGACGCAGTTACCCTTTCAACAATGGCAGGACTTGGCCATGCCATTTTCGTGCAAACTTTCCATTTCATTTTCGTCTTCTTCCTCTCTCCTCCATTTTCCAGTGAAAGTCCAGTACCTCTTTCGCCATGGCAGAACTTGCCTTACTATTTTCATACGAATCTCTCCTCTTTCATCTTCAACGAGCTAGTCAACGAAAATGGCCAAAAACCCTTCTGAATTTCTGAAAAACAAAGCAACTTCAGAGATTCGATTTTCAAAATTAAAACGGCTATTCAACTTCAAAAACCCGCCCAAAAGCATCGTAAAAAACCCTTTCCTCACTCTATAAATAGGGAGAAGCTAAAACCTTGAAGGGGGACCCTTTTTTTGGAGAGCGATTATTCAACGTTTCAGAAATACCCCACTGTTTTCACACTTGTTTACCTTTTCCGGCGAAATTTAGCTGCGACAAAGGGTTTCCAACAAAGTCCAGTTCGATTTCTCTGGTTGTAAAACTTTCTTTTATGTCGTGTGTTCGGATGTGTTGAGTTTTGCACTAAAAAAGAATTCGAGTGTCGTTCGCGTTCGAACGCAGATCCGAGACCTCGACATCCTAGTTCACTGCACCTACAACAAGTAAAATCCTTATCCCTATTTCTATTTTGTTGTTTGTTGCTGTTAAGACAAGTTCTCATGTAGTATAAAACGTATTGTTTGCAGTCTTTGTTGCTTTCTGTTGATTAATATGATTCTGTGAATATGAATGTACATATTAAGTACAAGGCACATTTGTTGAAGTTTATTTCCTTTTCGAATTTGAAGTATTTGGCTAAAGCTTGAAATTAAAGTTTAGCTTTATCTTTTGAATTCCATCCGAAACGATAGTTGATGAGCATGAGTAGTTCCTTGGTTTAGATTAGTTTGTTGGTTGGTTTATCTTATATTGGTATGCACTAATATAGGATGAATAGTTTGCCTTTCATGTTTTCTGTATCGATTTTGTTTCTCGGATCTTTAGTTTGTTGAAGTAGTACATAGGCATATTGATGACTTGCATTTACTTAAAATCCGTTGTATCTTGTTTCTGTTGAGTAGGTTGTGGTGCATTCGGTAATAGTTTTAAAATGTTTAGGCTTTTTTTTGTGTGTGTTGATCAAAGCCATCTTTAACCTGTTAAGGCAGTCCATAATTCATTTGGAAATAAGTATACTTCATCCATGATAGCTTTTCTTGTCTATGACAAATGTAGAATTAATCTTCTCCATACTGTAGACCTCTTGGCTCTCTGATAAACCCCTTTCTTTAATCCGTATTAGCATGATGGAAATTTGAAATTTGTTTACTATATGAATGTGAAACTCATGTATACATTGTGATGTATACATGAGAGTATGCCCTGTATACGCTACGTGTTCATTTCGTGAATTAGACATAAATTAAATATGATATGTTTGGGCTTGCACCTGTTTTATTTTGACTGTTTTATATCTTGGCCCATCTTCCTTCCTCTATGGACGTCTAATCCAAACATAGGCCTGCTATATTTGTTTAATTTCTTTCTTATTGTTTGTTTAGAAGTCGCTAAATATATTAAGTATAGACAGCCTTGTTGACACCCAATTTTGTCCCGCCTCTCTGCCAAAATACCTATTTTTAAGCTTCTAATATTTTTTGAAAAAAATAAAAATATATATATTATGTTTACTATAATTATTAGCCTCTTATCAATACCGACACTTTATTATTCTATTATAATTATTATTATTATTATTATTATTATTGTTATTATTATTTATTAATATTATTATAATTCACAATTCTTATCATTTTGGCATTTTTACCAGCTTACGCATTTATCTTTGCATAATTAAATAATAGTATTTATTTAGTGCGGATTTTCAAAGAAAAATAATATATATTATTACACGGCTATTATAACACCATATGATCTTATTACCCGAGTCTAATAATCACACATTTTTGGTATTAAGTAATATTTTGTCACCCTCGGTATATTCATTAATTAAAATGGGTCTTTTATTCAAATTTAAAGCCAAACTATTTCTTGCACTCGGTCCGTATTTTGACTTACCGGACCCCAAATCAAAGTCCGATTAACCCCTAATATTTTTTTGGACTAGTCCATATCTCTTATCTCAATTTTTAGAATAATTCGTGTTTTAATTTATTAGCCTATTCTCTTAATACCCGGTCTAAAAAATTTGACCCAGTCCATACCATTTCGTCCAAAAAGGGGGAAACCCTTAGGTTTCCTCTCATTTTTCATCATCGCCTCTTCTCCGTCTCCCTTCCCTTATCCACCACCGTCTCCACCATCCTCGTCCATCACCGCCTCCAACCTCCGCACCATCACCTCCACTAATCCACTCCATCGTCACCTCTACACCACCATCTCCTCCCTTCTTATCACCACCATCACCACCGTCGCCACCATGTCACCTCCACCATACCTCCGACTTCAGCCATTCACCACGTGACCCCCATCCGCCGTTCCCTGCCATCTCCCACGTTATCATCTGACGCATCCCACGCCCCCACTACCTCCATCACTCCACCTCTGCTCCCCACTCGTCTGACACATTCCACTTAACTTCGTCTCCACCCACGCCTCTGACACCCACGTTACCCCTGTCACACCCACGTTACCCCTGTTCCCCACGCCTTTGTCCCCTCTCCTCTCAAACTCAAACCCTAAATCAGTCTATAAGTATTCATTTTTATCATCCAGTTTAGGGGGGATTTTTTTTGGGATTCAGCAAATTCCCAAATAGCCGATTTTCTTTCAATTCAAGAAACCCCCTGTGAAATATTTTGTTTAGTTGTCACAATATCGCAAAAATATCGAATCAAAATACTCAAACGATTTTTCGTCTGTTCTGTGTTTGTTGCGAATCCGAGTTTCGCAACCTCGAATTTGAAGTGTTTCGAGTGTGAATCGAAGACCCGCACCCACTTTGCTGCACCCACAAAAGGTCAGCATGTTCCTCTCCTTTTCAAATCCGAAGTTTCGAATATGTTTGCATGTTTGTTTCGTTTTGGTTGAATCTTAGTTTGTGACTTGTAGTATCGAGCATGTTCAGGATTGGTTAGTTCAATCCTGTGTCTAGTTCTGTGGTTATGCAGTTCTATGCTATGTATCGACTTGGATTAATCATGCATTTTGTTAGGTTCACATTGTTTATCTATTATTTATAAGATTAGTTCTGTATATTAATTTGTGGTTTGCTAACGATGTGTATGTGCATACCTTCAGTCTGTTTCGCAAGGGTTCATTTTATGTTTAGCAGAAGTCCTGTAGGTACAATTGCATATATTTATTCAGATGTTTTAGTAGTTCAATGAAGAATATGAATGATGTTTCGGTTTAGTGCCGCTCCCATACAGTTTATGATAAGCACATTGACTCTTTGTGCCTTGTAGTTGTTGGTTTGATTTAAACTTGGTTTGGCAGTTGTGTCATGGTAACCCCATTCAAAATAGGACAATATCCTTCCTTATTTGACTGGAATATGTTGTTAAGGCCAGTTGGTAATAAAAAATGAGATTCGACATGTTAGACTAAGTCATAAAATCTATGTTCTGAACTTCATCTGTCTGCACTAGAAATGCCAACCTTTGTTTCGTATTGTTTGAATCCTCTGGGTATGGGTTTGTACACTAAGGTCTCTGCTTATTCTATAAAATTTTTTGATAAACATTTGGTCTTAGCATAAATTCATTTTGGTCTGCTTGGTGGAATGTGTAATAATCCAAGTTAGACATTAGCCTGCTTCTTTTTGTCATTTTTAGTTTTGGTTGCTGTTGTGATCCATACCTAGTCTGGATATTAGCATATATGATAACTTTAAGTGGTTTTGAAGCTGTTGCTGAGACTTCAAACTGATGACAGTTTTAAGAGTGTAACTTTGGTTTCAATGTAGTCTGTCTAAATTTCTAGTTCATAACTGTTTCTTGGCAAAGACCTACATTGCTATTGTCAACCTCCAGATCAGCCCTTAGCTGAACTTTGGGATCCAGGATCATATATTGCATCTTATCCATACATTTATTGGTCATACTGCCCCTAGCATCATCATTGATTAGTCTATCTTGTTGAAACACCATGTTAGCTCCATCCTGGATTATGACCTTTGTGCATATCACCATTTGCATTATGCCTATATTGTTCTGATTAATCTCCTATATGTTGATGTTGACATATCTTCATTCCCTGCTATCCTGCCTTCCATAATCATCCCCTTTTCATCTCTATATATATTTATAGTTCACAGCCTTTGTTCTCTGTTTCACCTAAATGTTTTAGCTATGTTTATCCTTTAAGAGTTCTTAAGAATTTTAGATTTGATATGACGTTGAAATGATTCTCAAAACCAGTTAGATAAGATCCATGTGAGCAGAAAATGAACTCGACCAATTATTTCAAACTTCAGCCCATCTGTTTAACTTGTCTCCATTTAGTTTAAATACAGAAATTGTTAGAATGTTATTGGATATTGATAAATATAGGTCTTAATTCGCTAAAGAATATCCCTGTCCCGCTGGTTTCTTGTAAGCAAGTAGTCTAAATGTGCAAATATGTACTTGTTATTAGTAAAATATGTATCAGTGAGTCTTGGGTAAATTTTGTTATCAGTTTTGGGTATTATTTGACTTTGTGCACTGTTGCAAGTATGTTTCAGTTGGTTATATATATTTATGTATATTATTGATATACCTCTATTTAAAACAATCGTGAATGTATGCATAAGATATACCAAAATATATACAGTATATATATATATATATATATATATATATATATATATATATATATATATATATATATATATATAATTTATTGATTTGTTTTGAGTTATATTTTACATGTTTTAACCTCATCCGTTGATTATATACTAATCCTTCCCTTTTATTTTGTGGCATGATCATCGCATACGAGTCCGAGAGACTCGCCCACTTCCGCACCCGATGTTGGGCTAAAGCCCAACGAAATTCCTTCCGCGTCCAGCCCAACAGTAGCAGCCCAGCAAAATAAGGGCTGTTGGGCCGCAGCCCAACAGCAATACCCATAGCAGGCCATCTTAAAATGGGGCTGAGCCCATTTGCTTTAATTATCTCCTCTCTTATTTATTTTGTGATTTTAATTTGTATTATGCCACTAACCGTTTTATTTATTATTTCATTAGTTAGATAAATCCTAATTAATTAGTAGGTTTAGTTTTAATAATGGGTAGTTTATTTAAGGAAAACCAATGATTAGTTTTCCCCAAAATTCCATTTTTTTTCTTCTTTCTTTTTATATTAAAATTATTTATAGTATCCATAATATTTACTTCTAAAATAATTGATAGTATAAAATTCATATTTTCGAATTAACAGAGTCACATTCTTATTGTCTTAATTTCAAAACATCATTAATATGCAAACATAAATTCAAACATATTTTAAATAATTCTTCAAGTTTTGAATCAATCATATATATATTTTTAGCTAAGCATAGTTAATAAAAAGTGATGGAAAGGATAAAGAAAACTTTCAATAGCCACTTTGTATTTTGTTCCTAAAAACCAATAAACATCTCACCATTTGAATTATTTCAAGTATCTCGTGAAAGCGTCGCATAAATTCGTATTTTTGTCTACTCATATATAAATTATCTTTGCAGGTTTTATTGCAAAGAATATCATTAGTATTCGAAATCATATCAACATTTATAAGTTTAGTTTAAATGGCATTTGAAATTTCCTTTTATGCAAATCATCTGTTTTCTACAAATCTCATTCCAAATAGCATTTTTATTTAAAGTTTTATCAATTTCTATCAATTTTGTTTTAAATGATGTTTGAAATCTTTTTATGCAAATTATTATATTCTCTCTAAATCTTATCTTAAGCAATATTTTATATTTTTCTTTAAAACTTTAGCAGTATTTACAAGCTATTTTCTTTAGCCCTAATTAATTAACCTAAGTTTGATCGGATAACCGTAAGTTAACGGATTCTAAAGGATGCTTAACCCCTTCCCTTTAGGATAATATAGAGCCCTTACTTAGAATCACACTGGTTAAGCAGACTATTAATTGAGGTTTAGTTTTAACTTTACCTTAGTTAACATTTCGGTGTCCTAATTCACCGTTAAATTAATTAGGTGGCGACTCCTTAAAATAAAATAAATAGGAATCACCAATACGTCATACTCCCTAAATCGACCCGGTTAAAATGGGGTGTGACAAGCCTCCCCCCCTGTTTCAATTGAAGGCTATTGGCCTGTTTTGAGTTTGCATTACATATGTTCAGTTTTATTTATGGGTTATATACTAATCTTTTCTCTTGTTCTTGTGCATGACTATCGCGTACGAGTTGGACTCGTCATCCTCCGCATTCGGTGTTGGGCCAAAGCCCAACAAAATCTTCTTCTCGAGTCAGCCCCAAACCGCCGCCTACAGAAAAAGAAAAGGACGTTGGGCCAAAGCCCATATGGCATAGATATAAGGCAGCAACCTTAAAATAGGTCGAGCCCACTTAAACATACATGTTTTCCTTTACTCTATTTTTTTTGTGTATCTGTTTGCTAACTTATGTGCTTGTGTGCCGAAAACTTAATTGCTACATGATTGACAGTTAGATTATCTAATTATTTAGATTTTTTGACTTCCCGATATTAATAGGATATTCATCATGTTGAGGATAATACTTAGATGTAAAAATTAAGTGGTAATAATAGCTACCCTGTTTTCATCTAGAAATATGTTTAAAGCCTTTAACTTTAGCGCCATACTTGGAAAATAATTTTAGTTTTGGATGCGGGCAATACGTTTCTATTACGCAACTTTAGTTCAAAATCTATCTTTTGCAAAGTTCCACCACTATCTAGTCTATTGAAAAGCTTTAGCTTACTTTTTTGGAAAAAATAACGTGCTAAATTTTACCTATTTTTGTTTCAAACACCTTTTGAGAATTAAACCTTTAAATTTAAAAGCAAGACTTTCAAATGACTTACAATTTTGATAGTATTTCATCAACGAAAATGTATTACTTAGCATTTATGTTTTAACGATCTTTCAAAGCCTAATTAATCCCCTAAGTCCGATCGGTCAACCATTATTAATGGAATTTAGAGGATGTCTAATACCTTCCCTCTAGATTAGTTGAACCCGTACCTAAAATCTTTTTGGTTTCGTAGACTTTAAAATAAAATCAACTTTAGATAATTACTTTAATTAACTTTAGATGCCCTAATTCACCATAAATAATTAGGTGGCGACTCCCAACTTTATTAACCCCGGAATTACCGGGATGTTGTAAACTATTTTGACTCCGGTTAAAATAGGGTATAACAGCTTGGCGACTCTGCTGGGGAAAAACTTAGGTTTTAACCATAGCGGACTTAGTTTTCTTAATTAGGCTTTATGTGCTAATTTCATTACTTTACTTGCTTTAAACTGTTTCACATGCTTGTGTGATATACTATTTTGTTTGATATAAATTGTTTATATGTTTACTTGCTTTGATAAAACTGTCATTCCATTTCACTTTCCTCCACTCCTGAAAAATTCACACAAATTCACACACTTAAAACGGTTTCGCGGTTCGCGGCCGTACACTACTAAATCACCCTTTAGTTGGATTGATCTTGTGGATTTAGTCGATCGGCGGTGCAGTCGACAGCCACGGACTTTCCACTCCCAAGTTGTTCACTTGGAAGAACCTTGTGTCATAAGAAGCCAACTCTTAGTCAACCTAGGATAGAGCTAAACCAACACCCTTTATTAAGAGCATACATTTCATGACCTAGAAGGTTTAATACCCTTGGTGTATTAAACCCATTAGATGAGTTTACCCGAACGTCCAAGTGGGTTCACGACCCCAAGTGACACTAATCATACTTTATGTGCATGTTTGAAGGATAATTGTGCCTAAATATTGACTATTTGCTCTAATTAATTAAACTTTAGAAGGGAGGAATGACTAACGTTTCTGTGACAGGTATGTATTTGCATTGGAGTACAACAAATGACGAAGATCAAGGACATCACAAAATGGAGCTAGAAGTTAGACATAGAAAGTTGTATTTACTTTACTTAGATTAGGAAACATTTTATTGTTGTACTGTAATAAATATTACATTACTTTTGTACTTTATTTTGGGAAATAGAATTTGTTTAATTAATCAAAAGCAATGGGATGACATATTCTGGCACAGTTTACCCTTCAAACGAACGTTAGGCCCACCTCTGGCACAAAGAGGTCACATGCATATTAGGACGCGTTATTGTTTGATATACCCACGTACATTTGTTTGACTACTTGTTTGACTTTATTTGATGAATTATTTGCTATATGACTTACTTTACGTAATCATGACTTTACCCAGAATGATATCATTTGCACCTTATGTTTCTTTTATTTTTATTCCCCAAAGAGTTGATTCGTGTTGACACTCGATGGCCGACCATCCTTACCTCACAAGGTCAAAGACGTCATCGTTACCTGAACGTAGTTGGGTTGTTCAAGGAAATGAAATTATTATGTCTGATCCGGCCGCATCTATTTCAACTGGTTTGGAAAACATCGTGATCTCTAGCGATCCCCCCGAGACTTCTGAACATAGAACTACCGTTCAACATGACGAACATATCGCCCGCCTGACTCAAGAAATTGAAGACCTACATGGAGAACTGAATCGGGTTAGGGACCTGACCAACTTATCCGTTACACTCCAAAGTCCACCTCCTAAACCCAGAACTGTCGCACCAAATCCACCTCGTTTTCCATCACTTCCTGAACATTTTCCTCCACAAAACAATGCACCTACCAACAACAACTTTCCTCCAATCACCCTCGCAAGTCCACCAAATCCATCATACGTCTATACTCCTCCACAGAGTCAACCACCCACTTACACTGCCTATGCTACTCCAAATCCACCACCCGTCAACCCACCAAATCAATCACAAGTTCATACTCCTTACATTCATTTGCCCACAAATACTTATCCACCACCTACAACTGTTGACACCCAATTTTGTCCCGCCTCTCCCCCGAAATACCTATTTATCCTTCTAATATTTTGGAAAATTAAAAAATATATATGTTATATTTTTACTATAATTATTAGTCTCTTATCAATACCGGCGTTTCACTATTCTATTACCGCACTGATTATTATTATTATTATTATTATTATTATTATTATTATTATCATCATCATCATTTTCGGCATTTTACCAGCTTACGCACACGCATCGCATTTATCTTTGCATGATTAAATAATAGTGTTTATTTACTGTGAATTTTCGAAATATTATTGCACGGCTATTACAACGCCATTTTTTATTATCTGAGCACTAATAATTACATATTTTATATTAAGTAACATTTTAATCCATATTAATTCAGTCCATAATTAAATCCTAAAACTATTTTGGGCTAAAGCCTAATTTGTGAAACCAACCCAATTTTCGGACCAATCCACATTTTTAATACCCAGCCCAACATTTTTCAGCCCACTATTCATTCAAACAGACCAGCCCATACCCGTTTGATTTGTACCCGACCCGACCCAAATACCCTTTTAACAAAATATGAAACCTTAGGGTTTCATATTTTTCCTTCAGTCGACACCCCCCCCCCCCCCTTTTTCTTTTTCTCCTCTTTCTCTCTCTCTTCGCTGCCTCCTCTCTCTCGTTTCCCCACCACCGCCGCTGGTCTTCATCATATCCCAACCCCACCACCGCCGCCTACACCCCGCTCCCACTTCCCTCTGTCCCCCACTTCCCTTTGTCACCCGCTCTTCTCTCTCTTCCTTCAAACAAATCTAAAAAAAACTATAAATAAGTTGTTGAGTTGAATCAAAAGAAGAAAAAGAAAAAAGGGGCAATCCCTCGAAATTAGACAGGTTTTAGAACCCCCAAAATTGCCTTGCAAAAACGAGCTCTGGAACCTGAGGATCCCGGGAAAAGAAGATCGAAAAAAAAAAACCACGAATCCCTTGAATCTTTGAAAATATCGAGTCTTTGAATCGCAAAAATCCCCCTAGAAAGCATTAAGTTAGCAGCAGTCGTAACATTCTTGATATCGATTTAACATACTAAATCGATTTTCTATTTTATTTCGTCCTTTTTATATTGCATTGAATCTGAGGTACACGAGCCTAGATTCGATAAGTTCGAGTGTAGATCGAAGGCCTCGTACCCACTTCGCTGCACCTGAAGAAGGTAAATTTCCTTCCCTTAAATTATTTTTGTATTAGTTGAAATGTTTGAAACTGTTTATGTGGTCTGTTTTGCTTAGTTGTAGTTCAGATTTTTGTTCGAATGTCCTAAGCTCATTTACTAGACTCTGTGTTTCGAAGTCTTTAATGGTCTTATTTCTGTTTCTGTAGCGTTTGTGAATGATATCATGTAGTTCGTAACTCTCCATGCCATTTCTGTTTGGGTTTCCTTTTCTTTTCTTTACCCTTTTTTCCTGTTTGACATGATAATGAGTAATAGAATTCAGCTCTATATGAGTTGTTGTTGGTCCCCTGTTTCTTAACTGGTTTTCAGATTCTTGGTTGAAATTGATAAGTGTTTGTGTACTCAAAGAATGGCATATATTCTTGGAAACAGATTAGTAGGAACCACTGTAGCAACTTAATACACCACTAGATGCTTATTCCACTTTCTGATAAGGTTAATTTCTAGAATGATTTGTTACTCTTTTCCTAGTATGATTGAAGTTATGTTAGTTGAAGCATTTTCCTATAGAAAGTAGGGTCATGGTTTGCTTTGATAAAAAAAAAAAAGGTTGTTTTCATTTTTTTTTTTAATTTGTTATTTTCCCTTTTGTTTGTTTACCAGTACTCCTTTAGACCATATATCTGGTCTCCTAGGTTCCTTGATGAATGTTCTGGATGATCAGAGGCAACCATTAAAGTTTGTTTAAGTTTATAAGTTCAACTAGTGATCTTCCAGTTTTCCTTACTGTTTTGCCCAAGAAAACAGTGATAGTTCAGCTTGGTCCTTCAAGGTTATTATCTATATCCAAAGTGTTGGTTTTACTTAAGTTTAGGAAAAATTTGTTTCTTTTCCTTATGTTAGAATTTGAAAGGGTTGATGTACAAAACCATTAACTGGTTACTCTGATTATTATAGCATGCCTTTGATAGTTTTGTAAGATAAAATACCTAGTTTAAAGGGGTTGTTTAAAGATGTGTTGAAATCTCTTAAGTGTACCTTTCTTGTGTGTTGAAGTTCTAATAAAGAGGGTTGGACCAGTTTTAACCTGTGTGTTTATTTGAAATGTGATAAGGTGTTGGTTTTGTTCTGATCAAGTGGCATGAGTTTCTCTGACCATGCCTGCCATTAGTAAACAGGTCCAAGTTTCGTTGTTCAAATCTTTAACTTAGTTGTGACTTTTTCCAAAACTAAAATTATTAATAGTCCCTGAGGTTAAGCACTCCCTTCTTTAGAAACTATCAAAATTGTTTTCTTTTCCCTTGGTTTAGAAATCATGCTTTGAGTTTTCGTTAGAATAAGTTTTTTTCGGTACTCCCTCAAACTCAACATACCTTCTCAATATGTTTCAGGAAAGATTTCAAAAGGTTTAAGTGTTCAAGCATGTTTTGACTGATAAGTTGTGGTGTGTGCTCACCTGATCTGTTTTCATTGACGACATTAGTTGCAATGATTCAAACCTTTCTTAATTCTGTTCTGGATGATAAAAGGCTGGGCACATATTTTGTTTGAAATTTCTCTTAAAAGAAACTGTCACTTTTGTCCTAATATGATCAGTCTTGGAAAGCTAATCTCTCTTTAAGAATCTTGTTGAGTTGATGCCATTCCTCTCCAGTTGTGGATTTATTAGCTGCCAAAGTCTTATTCATTACGTCTGTTCTGAGTGCTTGTTGTTCCCGTTATGTTTGTTCTGAGTGCTTGTTGTCCCTATTATGTGTCAAGACCAAGTTTTTCTTGTGTACAACTCATGTGGCAATTTCTATTTAGTCAAGTATGAAGCTTAAGTCCCTTCTTTATGTAGTCTCAATCTTTGTTTCAATTTAGTTACATATATAATGCTTGGGTCACTCTCTCTATTGTTGATAGTTGTTGTTGTTGGTTTGTAGCTGAATATTTCCCTGCTCTTGTGCTAGATTGCTTCAATTTTGTGAGTTATAGATTATGTTTGATGATTTCAATCATTTATTCAAGTGCAAGCATCAGTTTCACCTAATTTAAATCTAAACCAGTTGGCATTTTTTTTTATAGCAAGTCTGTTTTCCCCCTCCTTTTCTTTGCATGACTTGGGGGGATTTTCCAAATCCCAAATGTCTCGGAGCTGCCATCGAATTTATGAACATTTGTTGCACCAGTGACAACATTTTTGTCCACTCTGTCGCTACTTATTGATGCCATAGATTGTTTCTCTGTGGCTGCTGCTTTGTTGTTAGGTTTGTGTGCCATATTTGATAAAAATAGCTGCTGTTACACTTGATAAGATGAACTGTTGATGCATCCTTAGTTAAACTTGCTGAAATTGTGGTCCTTTAACCTGATGTACTTGGGTGAATAGCAACCCACTGCACAGCTGGCAAATTACGTGCATTATTACGATATAAACGCTTTAATGTTGTTGAAGCAGTGAAGTCATATATACCTGTGTACACATGAAGTATACTTAAAATATACATATTATGTATCATCTACTGATCTATTTTGAGTTTATATTTTACATGTTTTACCTTATTCGTTGAGTGTATACTAATCCTTTTCCTTTCAAATTTTTTATGCATGACTATCGCAAAACGAGTCCGAGGGACTCGTTTTCTTCCACATTTGGCGTCGGGCTAAAAGCCCAAACGACTCCTCTCTCTGTCCAGCCTTCTCCTGTCCGCAGCAAGCATATACAAAACATTATGGGCTGAGGTCCATATAACAGCAACAGCCCACAGCAATGCATTGAAATTTCTGGGCTGAAGCCCAACAGCAGCTTGGTCCAGCAGCCCTAAATGGGCTGAGCCCATTTAACTTATCTGCCCCTTCTATTTTATTTTTGTGCATTTAATTTATATTGCATGACTAACTCTTTATTTTGTTTTATTTTCTTAATTTAGATAAACCTTAGTGAAATTATTAGGTTTAGTTTTAATAGTGGGTAGTTAGGAAGACTAAAAATTAACTCCATAAGTTTTATTCTCTGTTTTTTATGTTAAAATTATTTATAATGTCTAATATTTATTTTTATTGGGAATAATAGATTTGCAAAAATGGCATGACTAGATATTTAAAATAAAGGGAATCACATTTTGCTATCATAGACATTTCAAAGCATTGTTAATACTCAAATATAAACTCTAGTATATTCATAAATAAATATCCAAGTTTGAATCAATCACGCATTAAGCATAGTCAATAAAAGATAATTAAAAGAGAAAGAAAACTCACTTCCTTTGCTTCCCATTTATAAAAAAATAGTCTAGATTTTTCTACACAGTCATATTCATATCACACTATTTTATTCAAAGTTCAAATTTGCTAAGTCTTCTATTAAAAAACTATTACTCATATGCAAACTATCTTTTGCAAGTTTTATTTAAAAAATAGTATTAGTATTTAAAATCATATCAACATATCTTTCTGTGTTATTTAGCATTTCAAATCTTCTTTTGCTAAACGGCCTTGGAAATCTCCTTTCTATGTAAATTATTATATTTTCCATCAGTCTTATTCTAGCTAATATTTCTCATTTAAAGCCCCCCTAGCAATATCTATAAGTATCATTTTAAATAGCATTATTACATTTTTTTCTTCTCTTCTTTTAAAAACCTTAGCAATAATTTACAAATTATTTTCTTAATATTATATTTGCGTTTAGTCTATATTAATTAACCTAAGTTTGGTCGGATAACCGTAAGTTAACGGATTCTAAAGGATGCCTAACCCCTTTCCTTTACGATAATATAGAGCCCTTACCTATAACATACTGGTTAAGCAGACTATTAATTGAGGTTTAGTTTTAACTTTGCCTTAGTTAACCATCTAAGTGTCCTAATTCACCGTTAAATTAATTAGGTGGAGACTCCTTAAAACAAAACAAATAGGAATCACCAAAATGTTGTACTCCTAATTTAACCCGGTTAAAAACGGGGTGTAACAACAATTACTCTTCCAAACCCACCAAACCAACTACCTACAAATGCCACTTATAACACACCACCTCCAGTCCAAAACGCTCCCACCATCCAAACTTATCCAACCCACCATATACAAAGGGCACATTTTTCCACTCCTAATGCGCAATATGTTCCTCCGGTATATGCAGCGGAAACACAAGCCTTCACCCACCCAGTAACGGTCAGGTTCCAGCCCGAGGTAGATCAATACGAGGAAATAGAAAAGGAAGCAAAAGCAGGGGCAGATAACATATTGCTAACAGAGATCCACAGCCTCAAAGAGGCAATGAGAAACCTTCAAGTTGCCAGAGGAAGCAAGAGTGTAGAATATGAGGATCTGTGTGTTCAGCCTGACGTTGACTTACCCGCATGCTACAAACCGCTGAAATTTGATACATTTAATGGAACAGGCGATCCCCATACACACTTAAGGGCTTATTGCGACAAACTGGTTGGCGTAGGTAGAGACCAGAATATCAGGATGAAGCTATTCATAAGAAGCTTATTTGGTGAAGCTCTCACTTGGTATACACAACAGGACGTCCGTAAATGGTGTGGTTGGAGCGATATGGCACAAGACTTTATGGACAGATTCAGTTTTAACACTGATATCACACCAGATAGAGTCTACATGACTAAGTTAACTAAGAAGTCAACTGAATCATTCCGTGAGTATGCACTGCGTTGGAGGTCAGAAGCAGCCAGGGTTCAACCCCCGATGAATGACAGAGAAATGACTGCTACTTTCATTGAATGCCAGGCTGGCATATTTTATGAGAAAATGATAGGTATGATGGGACAGAAATTCACAGAAGTTGTCCGAATTGGAGAAGCCTTAGAAGAAGGCATCAAATCAGGAAAAATTCAAGATCTTACTGCTTTGCAAGTAGTAAACAAGGCTATTCAATCTGGTTCTATCAGTGGGACCAAAAAGAAGAAAGAAGACATCGCTGCAGTCATGAATGTCCAAGGACATAAGCCGAGCCAAGCCATTACATACTTTAACCACCCACAACAACCTTTCTACTCTTACCACTACACTGAACCCTACCAAACTCCACTATCTCCTTACCCTGTCTACGACGCTCAAGCAAACTACTACTAACCCCGAGCACCTCCACCTCAAAACCCACGTCCATATCAATCCGTTCGAGCTCCCACTTACCAAAATCGACCACATACAACACCTAAATCCCTTCCTAACCCTGACATCAAAAACACCCGTAATTACACTCGGTTCGCAGAACCCTTGGCTCAATTGTTCGAAAGACTGAAAGCTGCAGGCGTGATACAGTCGATTGTAGGGAAAATTCCCGATCCTATTCCAAGATGGTTTGATGGCTCCAAACGTTATGCATACCATTCTGGAGTTGCTGGGCATGACACTGAGGATTGCTACGGGCTCAAAAACAAAATCAAAGCCTTGATTAAAGAAGGAGCGATCCAGCTCACTGGAGCTCGGCCCAATGTGGACAACAACCCTCTACCTACTCACGAAAATGCCAACGTGAACATGATAACTGTGGAAAAAGATAAGGATTTGAAAGAAACCGTCATGTCATCAACTTTTGTCGTTCCCACGGGAACAATCCAAAAACAAGCACCAATGAAGATTGCTGCTACAACTACTCACAACACCGAGACACCGACCATCCAGGGTGCCGAACCAGGAGAGATTTTGAAGAATTGGACTTGTACTCCGTCCCTGGTTCACCAGGAGTCTTGGTAGATTAAACATGTAGTGGACTTTTTGGTAGCACGATTTTAAAATTGAGGCCTGAATCGTGCCCAAAAATTTTTGTTGCTTTGCCTCAACTTTTGGAAGCTTAAACTGCAAAATCTATGAATGCATTTCTGATTTTCCTTAATTGTCTATTATTGTTATTTTCTACTTTATTTATCAAATCTGCCAACTCTATGATTGTGACATAAAATGAACGAATAGACAACATACATCTCGGGAGAGTAACAAAGAAAACTAGAGGACAAGACAAGATTCCACTCGGAAGGAATCGAAATAGCCGATAGCTGATGACATAAGCCTGAAAGCTAGCAATTCAAGAAGAAATCAAAGGACGACATTAGGTTAGACAGCCTAGTTTGCAACCTTTCCTTTAATACAGGTACGAACTACGCTGACCTGATTCCCATGGTGGGATACGTAGGCAGCCCACATAGGGTTCGGTTGCATTATAACAGAAAATCCAAAAATCCTTATGTAAGGAGAACAACACATGGCCTGATTCCCTCGGCGGGATTCACAGACTTTCGACATACGACTCAGTCATATTTAGATAAAAATCCAACAAACCTTTTACCATTTACATAACAGAACTACGCTGATCTGATTCCCTTGGTGGGATACGCAAGCAATCCATATCGGGTTCGGTCCCTTTATTAACAAAATTTCAAACCTCTTTATGTACTGTACGAACTACGTTCTGACCTGATTCCCTTGGAGGGATACGTCGACAACCTATTGTTGCACCTCATTTTTACCAAGGCTAAACAAAGCACAACTTATGGAACTCGAAAATAATTAATTATGTACAGAGTCGCCATGTTGTGCTTTGTTTAGCCTTGGTAAAAATGAGGTGCAACAACATGGCGACTCTGCTGGGGAACACTTAGGTTCTAACCATATGGACTCAATTTGTTATTCGAGGTATGTTGTCTTTATTTGAATTTTTCTTTATTTTACTTGCCTGTATTTATTCGTCATGTATATCCTTTCCCTTGTTCCCTTATTTGTTTACGTACATATCTGCTTTTAATTTCATACACTGTATTATTGCCTTTTTTACTAGCAAGTTTTATTTACCATACTCATTTTTTACTTTATTGTAAATTATGCATCTTGCTTTTACTGTTTCACTTTGATTGCTATCTTTTGGTGGTTTTATATTAATATTCATATGTGTTATCGGTTTATATAAAATGGCATGCCGTTCATATTTCCTCCACTTCTGAAAAACTCACACTATCACACGTACACGCGAGGTGTGTTTTGCGCACCCGCGAATTTTTTTCGTAGAATCTAAATTTTAGGAGAGTTGGCGTATGCGCGGGGTGCCCGAGTAACGGGGACCGCGTAGCCTTCTCACTCGAGTAGTCCGCTCAGGAGCCTTGTGTCATAGGAAAACCAACTCTTAGAATTTCTAGGTTACTTTACATCCCATTTTGCAGTTATTTTTAGCTAGGTGGAATTTTATCTTTTATTTCGAACATTTTTTTCATTTTTCACATACTCTTTATTTGTTACATGTTTTGTTTTTAATTAAATATTGTTGTTATTTTCTTTGCACTACCTTAGCACTTTATCTAACTATTTTTAGTTGACTTATGTTGAACCCTGCATTTTGTAAAATATTTTTTTTCTTCAATCATACATTTTATACCCTATCCGCAAGAACTACGCACACCTGATTCTCTTCTTTGATGAGATACGTAGGCAGCCCTTTTGGGTTCGGTATTCATTATTCATTATTCAAAAAATCACAAAAAAAATCCTTTATTTTGAAAAATCACAAAAATATTTTATTTCTTTCTATCCTATCTGAACGAACTACGCGCACCTGATTCTCATCAAAGATGAGATACGTAGGCAACCCTTTTTGGGTTCGGTACCCCTATTCAAAAAATACAAAATTTTTTTTTTTTTTAGATTCATATCTTTGACTTGGTTGGTACCAACATAGTTAGGGTTGTGCATATGAAAGAAACAAGTGATAATTAATATAATGGAGAGGACTGACTTCGTGGTAAAACTATAGATTCTTTTGGTACCTCTCATTCACACTTTAAGGGACACTTGAAAAATTCTCTTGCATGCTTGTAAGACAAGAACAAAACCAACCTCATTGTTTCATGTGCATTGTGTGGTGAGCTTTATATAACGTTCAATTGCATTGCATTGTGATCTAGAACTTGGCCTGAATGTCTGTTGAGGCGAAATTATGAGTAACACTCAGCATAGAAAAGGATCGTAGGCCTTCTTTGACCCGTTTGAGCCTTTCTAGCCTACCAATGACATTATCCCTAGCATTCCCCCTTTGAGCCTAAAGTCTTTTCTTTTACCATCACATCATAAGCCTATACCATTTCTGAGTGCTCACATGCACTATCTCTCTCGTGGCCCAACCTCCCTGAGCGTACTAAAAAACGTGCAACTGCGGATAGAGATTTGAGCTGAAGCTTCAAAAAAAAAAGGTTATCTACAACTTAAGAGCTTGAGTATGTGAAAAGGTGTAAGGAATGGACATGAAATTATTCGGTATTTACTTAACAATGAACGATTTGCTTTTGAATGAAAAAAAAAGATTTAAACATATGTGATATAAACAATTATTTAAAAAGGTTATCTACAACTTAAGAGCTTGAGTATGTGAAAAGGTGTAAGGAATGGACATGAAATTATTCTGCACGCAAGGTGTGTTAACTAATTTAACTAGTTAAGTATGTACACCTAATCAATTAATTATGAGAGTACATTTTAAAACCTAAATATTGAGGCAAATTACCCTATTTATTTACTTAAGTGTGCTAAGCTACTAAATTAAAACTCTAGCGAAACATGATAACTATAAGAATATTAACTACAAAAATAATAACTGTCTAATATTAATTTATCTAAAACACATAAAATTTAAATCACCTAAGCAAATCATAAATAAATACCACTAGCCTACACCCTAAAAAGTAAAGTTTCACTATATTTTATGCTTGCATAATTTAAGAATGTAAAAAAAATATATAAACAAAGAATTTAAGAAGCTATTTGAACTTCTTTTGAGTGTCGTCTTCAAAAGTAACTCCGAATGCCTACATGAGACTTAATAAGAATGTTAGTAAGAGAATAAATAATTATCGGATGAATTAAAAAAGTAATAAATAAACTTAAAATAAAAACCCGTCTTTGTACATGGAAGGCCTTGGAAATCGACGGAAATTTCTTACCCATGTTGTTGCACCTCATTTTTACCAAGGCTAAACAAAGCACAACTTATGGAACTCGAAAATAATTAATTATGTACAGAGTCGCCACCTAGCATTTAAGGTATACTAGGGTACCTATAAATTATTAATATATGCAGCTTAACAGGTCTACGAAAATAAGTGAGATTCTAGGTAAGGGTTCAAATTATTCCGAAGGGAAGGTGTTAGGCATCCTTCAGAATTCACAAATGTGGTTCCCGGCTGGACCAATTTAACTATTAGAGGGATGTGTAAAAAGGCTTGATTATTACTTACAAAAATTAGTAGAATTTAGACTAAAGAATAACTAATATGACTATTCACATAAATAATCGTGCAATATGTATTTTTTACATATGTGATATAATAATTACTTTTTTTAAAAAAGGTTATGTGCAACATAGAAACTTGGGTATGTGACAAAGGTATAAAAAGAAAATGGACATGAAATTATTTTGCACTCGAAGTGAGTTAACTAATTTAACTAGTTAAGTATGTACGCCTAATCAATTAATTATGAGAGTACATTCTAAAGCCTAAATATTGAGGCAAATCACCCTATTTATTCACTTAAGTGTGCTAAGCTATTGAATTAAAACTCTAGCGAAACATGATAACTATCAGAATATTAACTACAAAAATAATAACTGTCTAATATTAATTTATCTAAAACACATAAAATTTAAATCACCTAAACAGATCATAAATAAATACCACTAGCCTACACCCTAAAAAGTAAAGTTTCACTATATTTTATGCTTGCATAATTTAAGAATGTAAAAAAAAAAAATATATATATATATATATAAACAAAGAATTTAAGAAGCTATTTGAACTTCTTTGAGTGCCATCTTCCAAAAAATAACTTCAGATACCTGCATGAGACTTAATAAAAAATGTTAGTAAGAAAATAAATAATTATCGGATGAATTAAAAAATAATAAATAAACTTAAAATAAAAATCCGTCTTTGTACATGAAAGGCCTTGGAAATCGACGAAAATTTATTCATCGGCCATCTCAACAGGATTCTTTTCAGCAGCATCATCAACAACATTCATATCTATATTATCCACGTTTTCTTCTTTCATTCCATCCACCAGAGACATCTCACTACAGAAGCTTTCCCTTTTTCTCTTTTTTTACTATTTTTACTTTCCCCCTTCAAATCTGTAATAATTACAACTTCACCATTCTCTTTCGAGCTATTTTCATTGTTACACCTACGAAGCAAAGCTTTTCCAACAATTTTCAAGCTCAAATCTTCATTAGCTTCAACATCATCATCATCATCAATATCTTCAGCTTCTCTTTTCTTAATTCGCATTCTCTTAGATTTCTTAATTTTTTTTTCTGCTAATTCTTCTAACTCAATAATATCTGATTTTGCTGATTTCTGTTCTCGTTTGCCCATTTTTGCAGTGAAATTGTAATTGATTTGAGTAGGATTTTAGAGGTGGAGAAGTGAAAAAAAAAAGTAGTGGGGGGGGGGGGGGGGGGGGTTCACAGCTTGTGGTCTGGACGGAGAAAAAGGCTGATTTTTTTGTGGTGGTGGGCAGTGGGGTAATTTGGTGCGTCGCCGGAGCTCCGAGCTCCGGCGTGGTGGCGATGGGAAGAGAGAGAGGGAGACGAAGCGGGGGTGGTTTGGAGTGTTGAGCGTGTTGCTGGCCGGGGTTGTTGTTCGTGTTCGCCGGAGCTCCGACCTCCGGCGTGAAGGGCTGGCGGCGGTGAGAAAAAATGAGGGGGAAAAAGAAAAAATATTTAGGGTTTAGGGGAGAGGAAAAAAATCTGAAAATGTCCTTGTGTCTTGCTCTGTAGGTGTGTGTTTGTGTCAATATGAGTTGGATCCCATCATTAAATTAACCCCCCCTTTTTCTTATAATATAAACAAACACCCCTTTTTATGCCCAAAATAATGAAACCATACCCCTTTGTCCCCAACACATCACCTCAATCAACTTCTTTTTTTAAAAAAAAGTGATAAGACCTTTACTTGATCGAATTCTTGCTCCGCGTTTAAAAATTAATTGCTCCAATTTTTTCTACACTGTCGGACTGCACTAAAATATAATTAATTAATAAATGTATAAATAATAACGTAAGTATAAAATATAAATATTAATGTGCAAGATATGAAAATGTATTGCTATAAAATTAAGAAACAATTTAATTTCACGAAAATGGTAATATTGTGCTATACATGTGCAAAATAATGGTTCTTGAAAAAAAATGACAATAAATTGAGAAAATTCCTAAAAAAAGGGAAATCATCAATAAATTGTTGAAAAAATGTAAAAATGTGTAAAAAATGTATTTCGTGCTCTTTAACGAATCAGGGCCCCCAAAACGTTAATTTTAAGCACGTCGAGTCAAAATTAGGTGTCAACACCTATATAAGGTTCGGTCACACTATAACATAGGTTTAGTACACCCTTCTGAATCAAAACTGGGGCATATCTTGAAAGATTAGACAAGAGCAGAGTTAGACATCGACAAGATTAAGGCTATTAGACAGGAAGTATTTTAGACAAATGACCTTTTAATTGTTTCAGAAGTGTCACAATCTAAAGTTGGCAGAAATATTATACAACTTACATACATATATTTATATATATATATCTTTCCTTATATACATATACTTACATATACATTTTTCAAGTGACACACTTTCTTTCAATTGTTTCACTACTATTCATCTACCGAGGCTTGAACGGATATCACAAGATCCAAACAAACAAGACGAATGGAGCGCCAACAACGTCAAGCTTCAAGTCAACACGAATCAACTTCCCCCTCCCAAACTCAGAATTTTTCTTTGAGTGCAGGAACCTAAAACCGCGAGATCAACAGTCAAGTCTATCAATCATGGCCGAAAAGCATCATTTGGTTCATTATGGCCTCGCCTCAAAAGCCAAACGGCTTTATTTCCAACTTTATCTTTAATTTTATTTTTATCATTATGACTTTATTAACAGATACACCTGTTTGAAGGTTGTCGAGATTGAAGACGAATTAAATCAGGATTACATGTCATTAATTTAGCCTGTCACGATATCATCAAAATCATCAGCTGAACGGCTACTCTATCACTTTACTCCATACTTTATCAATTATTTTATCATTTACTTTACCTACTTTAACCACTTTACCCTGAACTTTACAGGAATCAACATTAAGTCTCCGAAGACAACCGGAGGCATCATTTGGCTATTCAGCCTCTTCCGCATTAGCCAAACGGCTACACCATCACTTTACTTTACCAATTACTTTATCATTCACTTTACCAACTTTAACGACTTTATTCTGAACTTTGCAGGGATTATCATTAAGTCTCCGAAGACAACCGGGGGCATCATTCGGCTATACAGCCTCATATGCATAAGCCAGACAGCTACATTATCATTCACTTTACCAACTTTAACGACTTTACCTTGAACTTTACAGGAATTATCATTAAGTCTCCGAAGACAACCGGAGACATCATCCACTTTACGACTTTACCCCGGACTTTACGGGAATCTTCATCAAGTCCCCGAAGACAACCGGAGATATCATATGGCTATACAGCCTCATTTTCATAAGCCAGACGGCTACACTCTTACTTCACTTTCTACTTCATCAATTACCTTATCATTCACTTTAATAACTTTACCTTAATTTCACAGATATCATCGAGTCCCCGAAATAACCGGAGACACCGTTAGGCTTATGGCTCATCGGCATATCATTTACTATCAAGTCCCCGAAGACAACCGGAGACATCACATGGCTACACGACCTCATCTGCACAAGCCAAACGGCTACACTATTACTTTACTCTCTATTTTATTACTTTAATTTACCATCCATTTTACCTACTTTAACGACTTTACCTTAAATTCCACAGACATCGTTTATCATAGAGTCCCGGAAGACAGCCCGAGGCCTTATTATTATCATTAAAGTCTCCAAATACAACTGGAGATATTATTACATCCTCGGCATACACATCACACATTCATTCAAGTCCCTGAAGACAACCAGAGACAACATTTGGCCACACTGCCTCATTATAAGCCACATGGCTTCATCTTCATTCTCACACTCATATTTACTTTACATTTTCAACTTTTCCCCGGATTTTATTTCTGATTTTGACATGAATTTCAGTTTTGGCATAAAGTACAATATACAGAGACACAACACAATGTGGAACTTTATCTTACGCAGTGAACTGGGGCAAACATGCTGAAGAGGATATCAAACTCACAAGCAAAGGTCACGGATCTACTCTCGAACTCAATTCCGCCTACGTCCACAAACACGTGATACGTATGGTTAATTCTCTTTCATATCCACCGCTAAAACTCTACTCAATCAACTCCTTTCACAATCTTGCAAGCCTTTTCTATATCCGGTCTCACCATAATTCGACACTGGGGCAAAAAGCGTAGCGTCAGGATCGACTCGCTTCTTTCAAACTTCATACAGCTTAATTTTCACAAAACCTGAGACATGTAGGCAATTCGAAACGGGTTGGCCATGATTCTTTCCATCCTATAATATTTTCCACCAATTCTCCTAAATCGTATTTTCTCAAGTTCTTCCAAGTTCGTATTCGTTGGTCGGAACAAAATTGGCTACTACGTCAACTTCTTCGCCCGAAAACTCTTACATCGTCTCCGGTCGAAGAGGGGCATGTACATATTTACATTACTTAACTACTAAGAAAAGAAGGGAGAAACTTTTCATTAAAAGTAATGCTCTTATTGTCTCTACATTTTTTATGCATTATCTTTATATTTTGCTATATTGTCTCTAGCACTTAATTTATTTTCAATACATGTATACATTGCCAAGTATTTTCGTTACACTTTTGTCAATACCATCACACTACATGCCTATTTTTTTCTATATGTTTTGCTATTTACATTTACTCTACATTGGCTATACATCATATTTATATTTACCTATATTTTCATTTGTATTCTTATGTTCTTTTTACATACATCATTCACCTAGACATTTATTACATTTTATACACTACACTAATCCTAGGGTCAAATCAAGTTTCATCATTCTTTTGTCAAATCACTTTTTCAAAAAACTTTATGTCAAATCATGTTTTCAATAACTTTTTGTCAAACTACTTTTTCAAGGACTTTGGTCACATTACTTTTTCGAAGAATCTTTATCAAATCACTTTTTAAAGACTTTATGTCACATAAGTTACTTTTTGACTTTTGTTTTTCAAATTATTTTAACTAATACTTTTTCTTTCATCTTGCAAATTAATACAAATACTACACTTTTGACCGATGAATAAATTTCCGTCGATTTCCAAGGCCTCCCATGTACAAAAGATGGGTTTTTATGTTAAGTTTATTCATTATTTCTTTAATTCATTCTATAGTTATTTATTCTTTTACTAACACTTTCACTAAGTGTTTATACAGGTACCCGGAGACACATCCCGAAGACGACACTCGGAAGGAACCCGAAGACTTCATCGAATCCTTGTTTGTATTTACTTTCGCACGTTATTTAAAATTGTACAAAACATAAACTCGGAGTAGTGAAAACTTCACTTAATGTTGGGTGGGGATATTTAATTACTTGTCACTTATATGTTTAATTTAAAGTTCGTTATTCGCTTTAGGCAAAACTTAGGCCGTCTACACTTTCATAAATTGATTCGATAAAAATACTTTGTTAATTAAATTCACACTTTTGGCGTTTTGGCAAAAATACTAGTCCATCCTTTATTTTATATTATTTATACACTTTAATACAACATACATTTTATAGTGTTTCGTATACACTAATACATATTTTAGTTAAGTTAATTATACATTTTTGACGCTAGATAAATAGTAGGCCGTCCATTTATAAATCTTTTATTCTTTAAATGCATTATATCTTTTTAACTCATTTTTTTTATACAAAATTCCTTATACTTATTTTTAACCAATTTTTTTTTTACTATCTTTTTGTTCCTTATTCTTTTGATAGGATATTCGTTAAATGAGCACTCTTTTTAACTAAACTATAGAAACAAGTAAAATCAACTTCACTTTTCTTAAAAAAAATTATTATATAAGCTCTTTACACCAATGAATACTCGTGAATTCCTTTTACTTTCTTTATTCACTGATATACCTAGTTATACAATTCTTTATACATTTTATGTTTGATATACACTCTTTTATACTTGAAATACATTCTTTATATGTTTAATATATATCCATTCTTTTAATATACATAGACACACATTCTTTATATACTTGATATACCTATTTTACATAATCTCATATATTTTATACATCTTTTATATAGTTGTATACATTCTTTACACCAACTGATTTACCTTTTGTGCGAATAGATATACACTTATTTTACTAACAAATACACTACCATACAAACGAAGTATGTTTTCTTTACACTCCTTTGTACATTCATATTGATATACATTCTTTATAAATTCTTGATATTTGATATAAATATGTTTTTTTACACTGTATACACTTAGCATATTATCACCTAGTGTAGCTTTTCATGAAATCACAACATTTTGAAAATAGGTAATAATAATGATAAATAGATAAATAATCCCCCTCTAGTGTTCAGTTAAACTAAGTTTAAGAACTGTCCTCGGACAGGCTCTGAGAGATGCTTAATACCTTCCCCTCGGGGTAAATAAAACCCTTATCTAGAATCTTATAGGTTTTGTGGACTAAAAATAGAGTAGACACACAAATACATATAGGTTTCCTGTTTTTCCTTAAAAATAAGGTGGCGACTCTAATCCTTTTAAAATCAGTTAGAAGAAACGGGAAGTTGCAAACTATATTGGACCCGTTCAAAATAAGGCTTAACAATCTTCATATCCAAATAAATATCACATGATTGCAAAATGTGTTGAGGTATTGACTCAGCCAGATGCATTCCTGACTTGCTTTACAAGTTGATGTTATCTTGATAGACTTGAATAAGTTTCAATAATTGACTCATATAGAACGACATATTATGGAAGCATTCTCACATGCTCACATTATAGAGATCATATAAATGTCCTGCATTTCATAACCAATAAATCTTGATAATATTGATTAGAATCAATAAATTCATATCATTATTTTATTCATTCTGATGTCTCCACGAGTAAAAGTGAGGTTATATCTTGCCTGCATATCAATAAAAGCATTATCACATGGATAGTAATAGCAGGATACATTAGTGCATCAATTGCACTAAGACATGGTATTTTCTAACCATTTTCGTGAGATCCAAAATTGATCTTTCTTTATGTTAAGCCATCTTACAGCCATTGAGGTACTCAATAGAATTGCTTTAAGGCCTTTTCAATTTTTTTAGGAATTTTCATATAAACCTCACTATCTAGCTGGAGATGGATATATTTCATTATATACATCCAAGTTTTTCACATATTGTCAGACTGTATGAAACCCCATTGCATCCACCACAGGAGACATATCTCCATACAATAATGTCAGGACTTTTGCGAAAAACCTTTATCCCACAAGGAACGAGCCATGCTTGATATATTATGGATTTATTTTTCATTTCAATCGCACAAAAATTTCTTTTTACCCAACTGACATTATACTTTCAAGTGTTTGGACATAGATCCAAAATATTTCACATTTACCATGTGAAACCGTGTATACTTGAATTGTGTATTTTCATTTGGTCAGTCATCTATCTGTCCACATTTCTTGACAGAATTGAATTCAAGATCATTTATAATGTTGAGCGCTACATTATATCAAAGATACCGTCGACGGTCATTTGATATCGGTTCCCATGCGACATAACTTATTGAGATCTCTTCATTTTTCATCATTTTCAGGTAATTGAACCTTTCCCAAGATCTTATGACGTGTTATGTCGTGGTGCTCTTTAAAGCACTTGCCTCATTATCATGACCATCTTGAACATTTTCTCCTCTCCTTCTTCAAGGAGTCTTAACTTCGAAACCGATTAGTCTATCACGCTTTAGGCATGCCATAAACACTGTCCTTCAAGAACTTTAATTCTAGTAGGAGCATTTGCAGCTAGAATATGTTATTTACTTTGGCTAGCAAATGCGACCAGCAGTTGACTTGAATTATCTTTTAAACGAGGATCAAACCAGTGATAACTCATTACATATAATTTACTTTTCCAGCTGCTTATCATCTCTCCACTTAATGTTAGGAATTCTAACACTTACCCCTAACCTTATTTGGGGACCCATCTTTGGGCTTTATGGTGGAGCAATTGAATCATATACTGCACATTCACATTTTTAGATGGGAATTATTTGGTTCCTGACCTTGAACCAATTGTAATAGGGGAACCTTGTTGGCTTGATGCATACACGATGCTACATATTAAATAACACATCTCATACCAAAACTCTGTTTGCGAGGTTTGTTCTCATAATCAATTGTTTAGCTATAATTAGAGGCATGCAATTTCTGCTAAACCAACTTGGATTTAAACCAAGATTACCAACATAATTTCATAGTTTGGAACCATGCTCTTAATTTAAAAATTTGGAAAAATAACCGCGAATAAATTAAATTGCAAATTGATACCAAATGCACATGTGACCATAATATAGATGCATCTATTAAAATCATATAATAGCAAATGGTCCACATGGAAGGTGAACGGGCTCATATTCACCTTTTTATGTTCCAGAATTATTGAGGGATTCAATCCCAACTTTAGCTGGTATAATGTTCAATTTATCATGAGAACAAGTAGCACAAGAGAATTCTTGAAGAAAATCTTTTATTTCTTCAATATATAATCACGTGAATTCTCAATTATTTTTGCATCATATTAGAACCGGAATGGCCAACCGGTCATGCCAACTGATAGTTATTTCAATAAACTTCTAGTTTACTATCGCATGTGATTCCATCATCATGCTCATGTTTGTGTAGTACAAACAGGAGGGAAGCAGGGTAACCTTTCACATTTATACTTCTTACCCGCTATGACTGTAGTAATATGAATATGAAGATATTAAATCTTCCCAAAATTTATAGTCTCAATACAATTCATTTTTGGCCAATGCCTTTGAAACTTAAAAAGTTTCTTTTGAGACTTACTACAACGCTAATATTATGAACAATTTCATTCCTCTGGATAGTAATAAATTAGCTTTTTCAGAGCTCCCAATTAATTTACTACCACATATTTCATAATACTATTCGTATGGTTAACATCTCCTTTAGGGAGTAATTATCATTATGGTCATGTCCAAAACCTTTATAAGCAAAACTTAGTTCTTCTATTTTCCCTTTGGTAATTCATACTAAGACATACCACAATATTTGTGACATATTAAAAGTACGTGACCAATGACCATTTATGCCAAAAAAAAAAATCTCTCAAACCCCCCATAGAGGCGAGTTGTGGTATTTATCCAATAATACATAAGCACATTCTTATCCATAATTTTACATATTTCACTTTCAAAAATGGGCGAGCATTCACGATGCTTATCACAAGTCACATTCTCGTCATGGAATGGACTATAATCATATATACGTGTTTCATAAATTTTCATTATAAGCCCATTGTCCTTATCATATTCATAGACCCACCTCAACATCTCTTTGAAATTGTAACTTTCTTTTGATGGAGAATATATAAAATTTTATCAAATTGGGTCGCACAACAACCGCATGCCCGGTAACTTTTCATAACATACTGATGACAAAACTTACCTTCACCTTTAGAAGGACAATTTAGAGAACTCATAATGTTCTTCCACTTACATTACCACAATGATAATTAACATTATTTTGTCATTTGCCACGTCCACGTTCATTCGTTTAACCACTTATTTTCATTTAGACTTATGATGAACAGGTACCACATTCCCCTCATGGAATGGAGCATATCAATTGGGACGGGCTTCACGATTTTTCATCAAATGCACATTATTTTGCCTGTCATCATTACATCATCAGTATAATGCATCCGGACTCAAACCCAACGTCTTATCCATACAAAGGCGTGTTAGGCCATAAATCGATGGGACTTGAACCCAATATCTTATATTATCATCATAGTGCACCGGGATTCAAACCTGATGTCTTACCCTCTTGGTGCGATGAAACTTAAATCCATTGTCTTACCCTCAACCAATGGCATAATGGGCCAAAGTGCACTAGAATTCATACTTGATCCATATCCACTATCATATGATGCAATATAGAGTGAAATATAATGTGCTTATGCCTTTTTAATGATAACTTAATTTAGTAAAAATGTAAAATTCCTTTAACAGAGGAAATGAAGAAGCTACTGTAACAGTGATAAAAGAAGGTCTCAAAGATCAACAAAATTAGCTTCATTGTGGATGGGATTCAACACCACTCCAATTATATAACAAAAAGAATGGTGAAATTAGGTGGTGATGGCACTATTGGTTAGCTACAGAACAAATGGAATACTCTCAAACTAAGCATTCATGCCACCAATTGACATATAAAATTGATATAGCACAGTAAGTTTAATACATCCTTTATAGTAAGTTAGTTAATACCAAGGCATGTTAGTAATTTTCGAATGAAGTTGCTAACAACGTTAAAATCTCTAGTTAACTAATGCTATCCGCAAATAAACTGCTAAAAACCTTACTTCCCTAAGCATGCATATAATACCAAATTAATGATCAACGAAAACAAGATCACACCATATGATTCCTACAAATCAAACTTGCAAAGGGAAAGGATAAAAGCATATTCCTGCTAAATAGTGAAATAAGTTTGTGAAAGTGCAAACTAAAATAAGGTTAATCAGATGCCTTTTCCTTTTAACAAATATAGTCTCAAATAATTACACATAAAACCCCTAGAGTTCCAAATAGAGCAGAAACAATAATTTATACCTTGAATATGAGCATTAGAGAATTACCAATTCAAACTTTCTCCTAATTAATGATTTCATCGACTATTTTCACCTTTCAAGAAATAAATACATAATACTCAACGTAGACATGTGATACAAGCACTATAAATTAGAAAATCACCTTTTCAAAATTGAACAACAGTTAGCTTTAATATGCTTGGAATGTTAATTTCATTGGAACATAAGGGGAATAGTGATTATTATCCTTATAATATGCATGTCCTACTTGTATATAGCAATTATGTTGTTATAGGCGTAACCACTAAAATATTAGTCAATGGACTAAATATAAGTGTCACCACTGCATCAATTCTTGTACTATTGAAAAATAATATTTCGCATAAATAATTTTGAGTGATAACTAGCGAAAGGTTATATGAGATGAAATACCTTTCTCTAATTCTCTTCTTATAGCTAATATAGATAAGTCAATCTCAAATAATCAGAGAAAGAAAACTTTATAGTTAGGCCAAAATATCACAAAGAGGAAACAGTAATATACCTCAAATGAGAGCAAACAAAAATTGCTAACTTGTACATTCTTCCATAAATTAATTTTGTGGGCAGAAAATAGTCAGCTAGTAGCATATATCTTTTGGTTCCTTTGCAAGCTTAGTTCAATGAGTGATTACTTGAATCACATTCGAGGAGTTAATAGAAAAAGATTAGACTCGTGCAATACCTTTTGTTTTCAAATCTTTGTGCCATAGATAAACTGGACGAATTACAGTCTTTGAAGCAATTTTGTTTTGCAAAATGCTAGTATAGTAACAAATTGTAATACGACACAAAAATAACATGGCAGAAAAACAGTGAATCAAAAAGTTACCCAAAGCTTTCACTAACAAGTCGTTGCTTCTTGGTATTGTACCTTGTTATTTTTTTCCATGAAGCATATTGGCAATAGTGCTCATGTTCTATAGAATCCAAAGTCAGTATAATGGATGAGAAGATCTGGAGCACAAAGTGGACCCCTTGAAAGTCCAACCATGAAATATTCCTGAACTGTTAATAATCTAAATTAAAATAAAGAATTGAATACCTTATGTGGTTAAACGCAGAAGTTTCAAACTGAATTGTGCATGGTGGAGATATTAATCCTTAATAGTAGAACAATCGTGCTGATAACGTGTTATAAAATAATACATTGAGAGTGAAACAAGAGAATTAGAGAGGAATTGAGGAGAGATTTTATTGTCATATTTTGATGATGTCCATAATAGAAGAAAACACACTCCTATTTATAGGAGAAAAATTTCTTACCCTCCAAGTAATATAAGATGGACATATATATACTCATCTATATATTTTCTAACTCGTTGCTAAATAGTAATCCCCAACTAACCCTTTGCTAAATAGTTTCTAGCTCATTAAATTTTCTTATAATCTATCGATAATCCGTAGCTAAATTGGATCAACATGAAACTTTTGTTGTTTAGCTACATAATTTTGTTCATCACTAATTTCTTATTTTCTAGTAGTAATAAAAGAAAATAAAAAGAAAAAGGGATGCACACACAAATGATAATTTGTGACGGATGCTTATATCTACGCTCGTTGCCACAAAATTATATTTGGGGTGTCCGTCGGTTGATTTTCTCTATTTTTTTATAGCATTTTGATTTGGTATATTCCACGTTCAGTATTTTAAAATGCTATATATCAATATCATATTTAATTAAATTCAGTCTTCAATATTTTTCTTTCAGTTTTGATATATTCAATTCGGTAATTCCGATTTGTTTGATTTGGATAGAAAATTGTAATTTTTATTTGTCTAAACTACTCTTTAGTTGTGATACTTTGGATTTTAGTTCGATATATACAAAATTATGCAAATTCCTACAATTCTACTCGTATTTCTTCTATATTCATTGAATATCTTGAAATTCTAAAATTGTGTGCATCTGACAATAATGTTCAGATTCTCGTCTGAAACTTCTACTCTATAAAATATACCATCAATTAGAAAGAGAAACTTTACCTTCTCTCTTACTTTTCATATCTAATTTTACGACCGTTGCTAGCCGTTATTACTGCTTTTGCTCAATCTCTGTCATCGATGAGGTCACCGGCCGATGAACCACCGTCAATACCACCTCTATCCGACAATAATACCTCTATTGTTTCACCGATAGTAGGTCTCCCTACTAGATCCTATGCAACCACACTATCAGAAATAACAAACAACTGCAATCCCACAAATCGAAATAATCAATATGCAATTGCTAGACTAACTTGTCACAATGGGATGCCTGCTTTGATTTTCAAAATATGAGATTACTATGGAATGATGGCAAACCTTTGTAGAAGAACAATGGTTGGAAGATTGAAGATTGCTGAAATTAAGACCCCAAATTGAAAGGTCAAAATTCTCTGAAGATTTTTCTTTGGAAGGTACTGTCAATATTGGGGCTTTCAACATCTTCTTGATGTTCAACAACGATAATGATTTCAATGTATAGTAGTATACAATAGGCTGATTGAAATTGATGGTTATCAAATCTAGCTATAGAGATGGACTCCGAATTTCAAGCCAGAGGAAGATATCCCAATTGTTCTGGTGTGGGTGCTACTTCTAGCTTTGCCCTTTCACTTGTATAGTTGTCCTTATATAAAAAAAAATTGCTGGTGAAGTAGGTACTCCCATAGAACTTGATATAGCTACTAAAAATATGAATCGGCCAAGTATGGCTAAGGTAAGAGGGAGATAGACTTAATGAAACCTCCTATTCAAGTATTCATAGTGTGTAGGTTGGAACTGAGGATGAGAAAATTCTTCTTTAAAAGGGTATGCCCAAAAGATTGAATATGAGAATATACCCAAATATTGCAAACATTGTAGGAAATTGGGTCATGCTATAATGGATTGTAGAGTTCTGCAAAAGATAAGGGAGAATGAGAAAAAGGAGGCAGAAAGAATCAGACAACATACCAATCCACCCGAAAAAATTATAAACAAACCTGAAAAGGTGATAGAAAAACCTGAGAAACAGGGCACTAATGATAGAGGAAGGAATAAACATGTGGTAAGAGATATCAACAAAAGAACAAGGAGAACACTCAAGTAGGGAACAATGATGTTTCTACCAATAATACCAAGGATACAGTGGTGAAAACCAAGCAAATTAACAATGATCCAGAAGGCAGTAAAGGAAAAATATTATAAAGTCAAGAATTACCTTTACTGAATGATGTAAATGCTGAGGATCAAATTCACAAAGAGCGAGATATAGTAGAGAATTTAAAACTTCATAAAAAAAAATGGAGGCTATTGGCAGAAAAGTTATAGAGATTAAAGATCATAATGAGCTACAAGTTGAACTATTTGGAGGGGAATGGAAAGAATCAGGAAACAAAAAATTCAAGCAGAAATCAGGAAAGAATAATGATAGTGCAAGTAGAAAAATGGATAAAAATGCCAACAATATAGCTACTAACGCTATTATTACACAAAGTACTTTTGATGAACTCATGGAGGAAGTTGCTATTGCTATTGCTTGTAACAACAAAGATAATACTGAACAAAGAAGAGAATCGGGAATACTTGCAATGAAGGTGATTTGGAAAAAATAAGCTAATTGGCTGATAGATCATCCACTGAAGAAGAAAACACCTCTGATGAATCATCGGAATATGAAGAAAGTGAAGAAGATGAACATAAGGAAAAGGACAGTGAACAAGAGCAGAGATCAAAAGCATAAGAGAAGCAGGTTTCTATTAAAAAAGAAATCAAATTCCCCATAAATGGTCAGAGGAAAAAGAGAGAAGTGGTGTGCAGAGATTCTCCAATTACAAGAAAACAAGGATTGAAATTACAGAACCCCTCAACATCCTGTCCTAATGATTAAGTTGCTCAACTGAAATATCAGGGCATGAGGTCCCAAGCCTCCACTGAGAGACTATATTTTTTTATTGCAAGGCATAAAATTCCCCTTATAGCTATTCAAGAACCATTCAGTAGGGAAGAAAAAATTGATGACTACAAAAAAGAGCCTGCTATGCAGGAAGGATTCTCTAATTGTAGTAACAAAATTTGGATTTTTTGGAATCACACTTTGAATTGCTCCATGCATTCAAGTGAAGACCAAATGGTTACCTGTAAGATTTGTCAGAATGATAAGGTTTTCTATACTTTCGTGGTGTATGTTAATCTTCTAGTGCTGGCAGGGAAGACTTATGGGGGTACATGAGAATATTTGCAACCACTATCAATGAACCTTGGGTGGTCACAGGGGATTTCAACACCATACTTGTAGCTGAGGAGAAAGTTGTGGGAAATCCTCATAAATTAAGTAAAAACATATCATTTATGGAGTGTCTCAATGATTGTGGCCTCAAAAATAGTGGCTATACAGGGCAGAGTTTTACTTGGTGTAATGAGAGAAAGGAACAACAAATTATCTGGTAAAGGCTTGATAGAATGACTCAAAATGAGGAATTAGATGAGATATTCCCTATCACTAAGTTGCAACATCTACCAAGAGTTGGCTCAGATCATTGTTCTCTTCTTATAACTTGTGAAAATCCCTAGGAAAATCATATCAAGTACTTCAAATTCTTGAACTTTTGGGGGAGGGTTGTGAAGGTTTTCAGGAGGTTGTAAAAAACAACCGGCATTCACATACCAATGGCAACATTTTTTGGGAAGTCCAACAAAAACTCAAAAACACTAGCAAAGCTCTCAACAACTGGTCTAAAAATAAGCTTGGCAATATTTTTGAAATTACCCAGATGCTAAAAGAGAAGGCCAATAATCTTGAGCAAGTTTACTTGGGAAGTTTGGATCAGGAGGATGGACAAAGCTAAAGCTGAGCTTATCAAGCATCACAAACATGTAGACAATTTCTGGAGACAAAAAGAAAACCTCAAGTGGAATCTTGAGGGAGATGAGAATATCAAATACTTCCATTTCATAATGAGAGGCAGAAGGAAATACCTATAAATACACAGAATCCTTGAAAACGATCAATGGATAGAAGGAAGTGAAGAAACTGGAGAAGTTGCTGTGAAATTCTGTAAGAATTTATTCTCATAAGTTGGCCAATGTATTGATTTAAGCATTATGGAGCATATTACAAAAATTATAACAGAAAGGGACAATCAATTGCTCCTGAATAGTCCAAATGAGGAAGAAATTCAAAGAGCTGTTTTTGACATCAACCCAAACAGTGCAGCTGAGCCAGATGGATTTAGTGGTCTTTTTTTTTTTTCCAAAGACCTAGAAGATCATTGGTGATGATATCAATAAAATGGTCCTGGAAGTCTTCACTGGAGAACAACTCACTAGATAGTATACTGACACTTGCTTGATGTTAATACCTAAAGTGGATGCCCTTCAATCTTTTTCTGAATTCAGGCCTATCAGCCTTAGTAATGTTACACAGAAGATAGTGTCTAAACTGCTGAATTCGAGGTTAGCTACTTTACTTCCTAAAGTTATTTCTTCTAATCAGAGTGGTTTTATTGTAGGCAGAGCTATTGGAGAGAATATCCTACTTGCTCAAGAGATCATTCATGAGATCAAACCTACCAACAAAGGGGGCAATGCACTTTTCAAGATAGATATGAATAAAGCATGTGATAGAATATCTTGGCATTTCATCTACACAGTTATGAGGAAGATGAGCTTTAATGAAAGCTGGATACACCTAATTAGGAACTTGATGTCTAATATGTGGTATATTGTCATCATTAATGGAAAAAGACATGGCTTCTTTAAATCAAAAAGAGGATTCAAATAGGGAGATCCTATATTACCTTCTTTTTTTATAATAGCTTTTGAATGTTTGTCTTCATTACTAAATAATTTATTTAATAATTCTAAATTTCATTTTTCACTATGGATTCTAATGGACCTAGGATAAATCATCTTGCTTATGTTGATGACCTGATTATTTTTTGCACAGGAAAAACCAAAACTTTGAAGCTTATCACAAAATGTTTGACAAATTATGAAAAAAGTTCTGGACAACTAATCAATAGAAGCAAGAGTTGCTTCATAATGGATGATATAATCTCTCAAAAGAGAATAAAAATTGTGGCAGACATACTTCAGGTAAGGAAAGAAAATTTCTCAATTACTTATCTTGGGTGCCCTTTGTTTGCAAGAAGGAAGAAGATAGGATTCTTTACAGCTATGGCAACCAAAATCCTTCAAAAGATTGGCTCATGGGAAAGCAATCAACTGTCTTTAAGAGGAAAAATTATTTTGGTGAAACATATTCTAAATGCAGTACCAGCTCATCTCCTTTCTATTTGTCAACCACCAAAAATAATTCTGAAGCAAATGGAAGGAATGTTTGCTAATTTCCTTTGGGAGAGCAATAATGGAAAATAAAAGTATCATTGGGCTGCTTGGATAATTTTGTTATCCATGTGAAGAGGGTGGAATAGGGATCAGGTCCATACATGATATTTCAGAGCGTATGGGTGCCAACTTATGGTGGCAATTCAGAACTAGAGATAGTACCTGGAGTCAGTTCATGAAGGTCAAATACTCAAATATTCAAAAAGAATCCATGACATGGCTAGAAAATGGAGTTACAAACATTCTCACAATTGGAGAAGAATGATGAAGATCAGAGATCAGGTCGATCATCACATCTTATGGTTAATCAACAAAGGAAACTATAACTTTTGGTGGGATAACTGGACAGGATTGGGGAAGCTCAGTCAGTTTGGAAATGTCTCAACTTCTCTCAAAACAAAGGTATCTGATTACATGAATACTAGTGGCTGGAATATGATCAAGATAAAGCAATATCTTCCTAATGACAAGGATTGATAACAATGATGAAAATTTCTCATGTAAATCAGCTTGGGATATTTTCAGATGCAGAGGAGAAGTACTTCACTAGTTGACAGGTTGACTTGGCACAAGAAACTACCTTTCAAAATTTCCTTCTATGGAAATTTCTCACGCACAAAGTGGTTGTAGACACTAATGTCATCAATTAAGTTCAAGGTTCACCTACCTTTAAGATGTTCATGCTACATTAGATATGAGCAAGAAGGTGAAGAAAGTTTGTTCTATAAAGGTATGGTTGCCCAAAATATTTGGAAACTTTATAACAAAATTTTTGGTGTTTTGCAGGTTCATAGTTGTTTGAGGCATCAAATTACTTCATGGTGGATGTCAAGAGGAAACAACCCTTTACAGAGTTTCCTGCTGCAAATCATGCCAAGAATCATTATATGGAAAAATTGAAAATCAATATGCAAATCCAGATTTGAGAATATCAAGATGAGGTAAGCTACAATCAAGTACAACATTAACCTGCAAGCTGTCATAGTGTCTCGCAAGCAATTGAACATGATCAACCCTTTTATAAAAGGGGAGGACCTGTATGGGTTACTATATCAGGCATGTAATTATATGATCCATACCTCTGTCAAAAGGAACAAACCTAATTCTAGTTTTGTTAAGTTAAACATTGATGGTTGTGCCAACGGAAACCCTGGCCCCAATGGTGGAGGGGGTTTAACCAAAGATAATTAAGGTTGGTTGATTGCAGCCTATGAAAAATCTTTTGGCAATAACACTAACAATGTAGCAAAATAAATGGCCTTACAAATTGGCATAGAGTGGTGTCTGGGTAATGGTTTCAGAAGAATAGAGATTGAGGTGGATTCAAAACTATTAGTCAATACATCAAAATCACCATGGAACATTTGGGACATAACCAACAACATAAAGAGAATGTTGGAGTAGTTGGAAGAATAGAAGATAAAACATGCATCAGGGAAGGCAACAAAGTTACAGACAAATTAGCGATCTGGGGCATGAATTGCAATGAGCTTATATGGATCCATCAACACCAGCTTCTTCCTAAGGAAGTAAGAGGAGAGATTTGTATGGATAGATTGAACCTACCTTCCTTTAATTAGGATCAAACCTGTAATGAATTCTTTCACCGTGAATAGAAGCATGTATAGAACCTACACCTTTGATGTTCCTTGAGGTTAGCTATAGCTGTGAAGTGTAGGGATTTCCCAAATTTTTTGAGAGCTTGCTAGAAATCAATTTTCCCATAGATTGGAGCATGTTCCAGTCTAAATAGGTGTTGGGAGTTATTTTCTGATAGCTATGTAAATATTGTAAATATTCTCTTCCTTATGTATAGTAATTAGGTCCTATAATTTAGCCGAGTATCATTCTGATAGTGAGATACCTACTTTGTATATAATGACTTTCATACATCAATACAAATCACGGATTGATTTCCTACATGGTATCAGACTAGGTTTCTCCTAAAATCCCTAGCTTCCTAAACCCTAGCCGTCCACCTCCCTCTTCTCTCCTAACCCTAGCCGTAGCCGCCACCCCTTCCTCCTCTCTCTTCTCTCTTCAATGGCTGACAACAAACATTTCCATTCTGCTTTAACCGTCACGAATGTGAAATCTTTAATCCCAATCACTCTAGACATGGAAACCGACAATTATCACAAATGGGCGACACTATTCAAAGTTCTAGCCCGCGTCCACTCCATACTTGAACACATCATACCACCAACTGACACCATTGCACTCACCAACCCCAACTTCTTATGATTTTTTGGACCATGGGATTTCTCCATATACCCTGCATTTTCTGTCACGGCCTTCTCCACCCGTCGTTCCCTCAGTCCAGCCCCTCCCCCCACTGCTGAGCAGCCCCTCCCCCCCGCTGCTTCACCCGGACTGCCCAGCAGCCCTCTCCCCCCACTGCCCAGCAGTCCAACCCCACGGTCACTGCCCCACAGCCCCTACCCCCCACTGCCCCACCCGTGACTGCCCAGCAGCCCACCCGCATGGTCACTAGAAGCCAACATAGGATTTTTAAGCCCAAACAACCGTTCAACTTAAATACTTCTAACACTCCCTCCATCTCGCATATTCCACGAAATCCTGTCAGTGCTCTAAATGACCAAAATTGGAAAGCTGCCATGGTTGATGAATATAATGCTCTAATTAGTAATAAGACGTGGGAGTTGGTTCCACGTCCCACTGATGTGAATCTTATTCGTTCTATGTGGATTTTTCGTCATAAAAAGAAATCTGATGGTTCTTTTGAGAGGCACAAAGCCCGTTTTGTCTGTGATGGCAGGTCTCAATAGGTTGGAGTTGACTGCGATGAGATTTTCAGTCCGGTTGTCAAATCGGCTACTATTCGCGCTGTCTTGAGCATTGCACTTGCACACTCTTGGCCCATTCATCAGTTGGACGTCAAGAATGCTTTCCTACACGGTAATCTTAATGAGACTGTTTATATGCATCAGCCTATTGGGTTTAAGGATCCAAAGCATCCACATCATGTCTGTTTCTTGAAGAAATCGTTGTACGGACTTAAGCAAGATCCCCGTGCATGGTTCCAACGCTTTGCAGACTATGTCTCCATTATTGGTTTTTCACATAGCCGATCTGATCACTTTCTCTTTATTTATTGTCGAGGTTCTGATATTGCTTACATTCTGCTATATGTTGATGATATTATTCTCACAGCTTCCTCAGATGCTCTCAGAAAATCTATCATGTCTCTGCTTAGTGCCGAATTTGCTATGAAGGATTTGAGCCCTCTAAGCTATTTTCTGGGTATCGTTGTTACCCGGACTTCACACGGCATGTTTCTCTCTCAGAAAAATTATGCAGCAGATATTATAGAGCGTGCGGGCATAACTGCCTGTAAGCCAAGTCAGACACCGGTCGACACCAAAGCCAAACTTGGTGCCACGGCCGGGCCTCCTTGCGATGATCCCACCCAATATCGTAAGTTGGTCGGCGCGTTGCAATACCTTACATTCACAAGACCAGACATCTCCTATGCGGTTCAACAAGTATGCCTTCACATGCATGATCCAAAGGTTGCACATATGCATGCTCTTAAACGCATAGTCCGATACATTCAAGGTACTATTGAGTTTGGTCTCCATCTGTACAAATCCTCCATTGCCTCTCTTGTTTCTTATACAGATGCAGATTGGGGTGGTTTTCCAGACACTCGCCGATCCACATCAGGTTACTGTGTCTTCCTTGGCGATAATCTCCTCTCATGGTCATCCAAACGGCAACCTACTATGTCTAAGTCGAGTGCCGAGGCCGAATACCGTGGCGTCGCTAATGTCGTCTCTGAGTCCTGTTGGCTTCGCAACCTTCTTTTGGAGCTCTGTTGTCCCATCCGGACAACTACATTGGTTTATTGTGATAATGTTAGTGCCATATACCTATCAGGTAATCCAGTTCAGCACCAACACACTAAACATATTGAGATGGACATACATTTCGTACGTGAGAAAGTTGCCCGTGAAGAAGTTCGTGTTCTTCACGTCCCGTCCCGTTACCAGATCGCAGATATCTTCACTAAAGGTCTTCCGCACGTGCTTTTTGATGATTTCAGGGACAGTCTAAGCGTACGACAACCTCCCGCTTCGACTGCGGGGGTGTGATAGACTATGTAAATATTGTAAATATTCTCTTCCTTATGTATAGTAATTAGGTCCTATAATTTAGCCGAGTATCATTCTGATAGTGAGATACCTACTTTGTATATAATGACTTTCATACATCAATACAAATCACGGATTGATTTCCTACATTTTCCACTGCTCTGTACTTTCAATTTCATAAATGAAAAGGCATCCACTCTTGGAAGTGGATGAATTAAATAATAACGATAAAAAAAAACTTCTACTCTATATATTCAAATCTAATTAGTTTTAGCAGCGTACGCGCTTTGCGCATGTATCCTATCATAATGAGTACAATTTATTTTCAAAAATCACATGATTATTATTATTTCAAAAAATGTGTTTGAGTTATAAAATAAACGTGTAAGTCCTGAAAATTACGAATTTAAATCCTATATAGCTAACTCAATAAAAAAAACGCAAATAGAAGTCTTCAATATAATCAGATATAATCAAGAACGTTTCTCTATATTTCTTAAAATTTTATTTATTGCTTGAAAATGAAACTTCTGTTAGGAGAAATTAAAGAACAAGGTCCAATTCATACCTCCCGTGACCCTTAGTAAGGTTTCAGTTTCACAACTCCATACTTTAAATAGAAACATGCCGCTAACGACATTAAAAGAAATACTAGTATAAAACATAGTTCTTATTTGGGGACGAACTTTTGTGTTAAATCTATTTTGACCAATAACTTGGAACAAATAAAAGGACCATTTTTGGTCCAGGTTCAATATCTGTTGATGGTTAATGATTACAACTCACTGATGGAAACAGTTTTAGCCATTTTCATATCGAATCTCATTTTTTACAGCAATATCATGGTTGATATTGATGCAATGATGCACGTTGTAGACTTGTAATTTATCCTACTAAAATTAAACACGGCACACGCATACATACCAATACAACATATATAGTGGATATATAATTGATGGCAATTAATAACACATGTAAAAAAATAGCATCTATTGCCACAAAATAGTGCTCCACTATTTGTTGTATCTTATGTGCCTTAAAATCGTAAAACTACATCTGAAGATAATATTCTTTAATTTTTGTCCGAGACTTCGATCTATTAATTAGATCAATGGCGGACTATCATCAGCCTCTTAAGTTTGTTAATAAATTTTATTTTGACATCCCAAGTTTGACCAATTAAGCACCTAACACATGATAAAGTGCTCATATTAGACACTTCCGGCACAAATTTTAGAATTGTTTATATTCGTCTTCTCAAATGCATATTACGTAGATAAGTAAACATATATTCAGGTGTTCAATTGAAACAGATCATAGTTCAAATATCAATATAAAATTTAGCAACAAATTTAAGGGATTGTCAATATATTCGGCCTACCTCTCAATCTCACCAGGAGAAGTCATGTCTAGAAAAAAAAAAAACAGTCTAGCCAAAAATTTTTTTTGGGGGGGGGGGGGGGGTAATTTTGTTTTTTTTCCTTTTAAAACCTTTAGTTTGTGGCTCCTGAATCATCTATTTCTACTATTTTTCACGGCCACTGAATTTAACTTTAATAAAAAAAAGAAACACTTACCTTATTGTCTTTATTTGATAAAAATTGGGTATAACGGAGAAACAATTTTTTCCCCACACACATATATAGGGTCTTGCTAACCAACTTACTACATGAAGGTCGTAGGTTATCATCCTCCCCATTTTTTATTTCCCTAAAATAACCCTAGAGCCAAACTATAGTATAATGGGTATTTGTCTTTTCCCGAATATTATTGCTTGAAAACGAAACCTTTGACGAGAAAGAACAATGTCCAATTGATACCTCCCTCAGAAAGCATTAAGAACTCCATAATTTATAATTCATTCCGGGGTCGGGTCAAACTGTTGAATAGAAACGCCATTAATATAGTATAGTGCATAATATATTACAAAACATAGTTCTATTTGGGGTCGAATTTTTCGTGTTACATCAGTTTTGGCCAACTAAAGGGCCATTGTTTTGTCAAAGTTCAAAACTCGTTAAAGATTATTCGACTCGTTCCAAGATACAGATTGAGGTATATTTTCACATTGAAGAGTTTCTTCTTCTTCTTTTTATTACTTCAATGAATATCATGGCTGATGATTAATGCGATGATGCACTTTTAGTAGACTTGTAATTTATCCTACTAAAACTAGTAAACTATTACTACTTTAAATATTATGTGCAGCCCGTGCAGGTAGTGTCATATTGTTGTGTCTCTCTCTTTCTTTGAACACAATTATATTCTTTTTTAATATTTTAAGTTTTATAATACTTGTCCAAATTCAAAGGAGTGAGCTGCAAGTGAAAGAAAGATAGGAGGGGAGGGAGAAAGTCAGTTGCAAGGATTCTACAACTATCATCAATCATCTTTGACTTGACAACAAGAATAATTTCTTTCTTGTCTTTCTTCTTTGGTTTTAAAAATCAATTTCGTTGATCTTGGAATTGATATTCAAAGCAAACAATATACAGCTATATTATTATAGTTATATAGTTATATATATATATATATATATATTAACTATAAGTAGTTAATTCGTGTTAATATTTATATATGACCGTCGGTTTTTATGTACCACGCATTTCAAACTTCAGAGTCGTCATGTGTGTTGCGGTGTCACATTGGTATATATGAAAAATATTACAGACTTGGAGTCTACAATGGCGTTTTTAATACTGAAAAGAAAAGAAACCAAGAGAGACTCACACTTCGAACAATAAAGTAATATTCTAGAAAGTAGCCAGTAGCACTACAAGTAAGGTCCCGTATTTCAGCAGACAGGATGTCACAAGAATACCATTAGAGTACCTGAGTTTAAGTTCTATGTAATGTACTATTAAGTCAATCTGAGAGGTAATTACGTGTAATTTTATTTAATAAGCATTGATCGATAATTTAGAATAAATTGTAAATAACTTGTTATAATGTATTATAATTTATATTAATAACAACATACTAGCTAATCTCATAAGTAGGGTTTGGAGAGGATAGTGCGTACGCAGACCTTATCTCTACCTTGTGCCGATAGAGAAGTTTTTTCTGATAAACTTTCAGCTCAAGTAAGACACAAACACAACATTTGTGAATATAATAAATCCTTCACGTAATATAATTTTATATCTTACTCTCCAAATGTAATAATCCGTCTATCTTAGGTTATGTTACAGTGAAGTGTGTGACTTAGCACGAATTTCAAGAACGAAAGAGTTTGAAACTTATTGTCTAAAACAAAATATAGACATTTGCATGATTAGACAAATCATTTCATTAATTAAGGGTAATGGGATGCCCCTGAGAAAAGGCGGGCTAAAAGGGCGGGCTAATGAGAGTGGTCAAATAGGACTAGCAGGCTTCTAGGCCGACAAGTTGAAGATAAGGTGCACAATGATACCTTAAGCGAATCCACACCGGAATGGAGTTGAAAATGAAAAGTTTTATAAGGTATAGCTCAAGCTTACATGATAAGAAATATGATAGAGTATTTTTTTGGGATAAATTAAAAAGTGAAGTATGCCAGAAACTTAAATGGAGGGAGTATTAATCTTTCAGAATTTTGAATTTTGTTCCATCCATGAAACTATTAGGAAAATTATAGATGCGCCCGAATCAATACTAGGGAGCAAATATATATATATATAGGATCAACTTCCAAGCAAAGCAATCAAGATATAAAGGATATATTATAATGTTCAGCACTAGTTTAATGCCCACAGTTTGAGGTCTATATGGTATGGCCACTCAATCTTCTTAATATATATATATATATATATATATATATATAGGATCAACTTCCAAGCAAAGCAATCAAGATATAAAGGATACATAATAATGTTCAGCACTAGTTTAATGCCCACAGTTTGAGGTCTATATGATATGGCCACTCAATCATCTTAAAAGTTACCACTTGGGCAAAGGGGGTTGGGAACTAGGGGTGGGCGTTTGGTTCTTCGGTTCGGTTTTATCAAACTTCGATTCGGCTATTTCGGTTTCGGTTTTTTGAAGGTGGACACCGAACACCGAACCAAACTAGTTCGGTTCGGTTCTTTCGGTTTCGGTTTTTTGAAGTTCGGTTTCAATTTTTTCAATTCGGTTTTTTTTTATATGATATTAAAAGCGATTCCATTTACACTAATTCATATTCTCAAAAGCAATAAAACATAAAACTGATAAATTGAAATCACAATCAAACAAATAGGATACACAAGAACAGAAAACCCTAACCATGATATAGGATTACTAGGTGATATATACATACAGTAAGAATAACTAAGAAAACACATAAAGGACATACATTAATCCTAAAAACACATCCTAGTCACCTTCCTTTGTTAAGGATATTTGATTTTCTCAACTGAAGTGGAAAATTAGGGATACAAAAGCAAAAGAGGACTTGTTACAATTGGATTTTTTTTGTGCTTAAACTTAATGGGCCTGAACTATTTTAATTTTTTTTGGGTAATGTATTAAATTTCAGTGGGTGTTCGGTTCTTTAGTTCGGTTTTTTCAAACTTCGGTTCGGCTATTTCGGTTTCAGTTTTTTGAAGGTGGACACCGAACACTGAACCAAATTAGTTCGGTTCGGTTCTTTCGATTTCAGTTTTTTGAAGTTCGGGTCGGTTCGGTCCGATTTTTCAATTTTCGGTATTTGTGTCCAACCATATTGGGAACTTCAGTTGCATAATATGAGGATGAAGAATTGACATATATAGTTGGTACTGATAATTAATTCTTCCTTGGTGATCTTCTCCCCGGCATTCTACCTAGCTAATCATTTCCTTTTCCCAAAGAATATGTACCCAACATTAAATATTTTGAAGTATTGTTGTGATTCCTGCTCCCGGATGTTGATCTCTTCAAAGGAAAATATAAACATAACATGGTAAGATTAAATTCATTGTTTATTTCTAATTTCAACATTTATCCTACTACATAATTAACTTCGTCTGTGTGAGCTCATTAACATTTTCCAAGCCCGGATAAAGGAGAAGGATAGCCGAGGTCAATCGAAAACAGTCTCTCTAATCATGGATAAGGCTACGTACATCGTACCCTTTTCAGACCCCACTTATGGAATTACTGGATTTTGTTGTTGTTGTTGTTGTTGTTGGCCTAACACACAATTCTTATTTATAAATTCAGTTGAAAATTTAAATATCCTTTTCAACTCTTGATACTTAAAAACATATAAATTCAGGTATGCTGTCAAACGTACTGAAAGTCACATACTCAACATAATTAAAGTTTAGCGTATATAGGTATAATTAACTATTGATTAAAATAAATGATGTTCTTAATCAATTTCTATACTTTTTTCAACTTCAAGTTCGAGTTAATGTTATAAGGAGCCCAGGGTTGCCCCAGAACCGGACATTCTTTTTTTTCATTGTCCGGTCTGGAGCGTGCACATTCATTGACCGGGGGCATTTAATTTTCACCCCATGGACCGGTCAATTGGTCCGGAGGCATTCCGTCCTTTTTTTTTCGGGGGCCCACATGGGATTGGGCCTGACTCTAATACCATGTCAAATTAGGCATTGAGCCTAGCTCACACCACCAAAAACTAGCTCAAAGGGAGGAGGATTACCCAAACCTTATAAGGAGTCCAGGATTCTCGTCCGTCACCGATGTGTTATATTCTCTTCATTATCCAAATGTTAAAGAAACAAGAGCTTAAAGCTTTTCTAAATTCATTATGTTCAATGGTAAATACGTATTCGTGCGGGGTGTTTATACCAAATCAATACAATTTATAATGGTATAATAAAGTGAAAATATACATTAATTGATCATTGTTGAGTAATATTTGTGTATGTTCTAGCACATATCGTGCATACATTTGTTTACTGTAAACTTCCTATGCTAATAAATTTTTATCCGTTCAAATAGCTTGAAGAAAAAATTCATCAATGCAGTTAATAAACGGATTAAAGCTGGCTCCGACAAGTATCCAACACATTTTTGTGTTTGATAAATGTTGGATAAAGACACAAGAATTAACTGGAATTGTCACTTAATTAAACTAGCCAAATAACTAGATTTTTCTCTTCTCTATAAGACGAATAAAATGTTGCTAGTATTTTAATTATAAGAAGTTCTTGATTAGATAAGTGATCACTAGAAGTTATCTGTTATCTATCCTCGTTTAGGATAGGAATAACGTTATAATACACTAGGTCACTTCCAGGCCTAACACTTTACTATTGATTGCAAATTAAATAAATGAAAACAGTAGGGACGGCATAAAGAAAAACATTAACCATGCCATCTACAATTGTTTATCTGATAAGAGAGTGGACAACTCAATTCACTCTGTTTTTTGAAAAAAAGAGCGATGGTCAAAGTACTGATGATGAGACAATTTAATTGACACTCTCAATTTGAATATTGATTCTTTTAATTTTAAAATATAAAACTTATGTATTCAGAAACTATATAAGACTGTAAAGTTGAGAAGATATTCAAGCTAATTCCCACTCAAAAGCGAAAAGAAAGAAAAGGAAACATTTTTCTTTGTTGATTTTCAAGTGTTATTGAGAGTTAGATCCTTTCTAGGAAAGAATTAGACCTAGTAGTATATGCTAGTTAGGATTTATTAAGTAGGACAGAACTTAGAACATAGGAGTATTCAATCTTGTAACTTACTTTCTCCCTTGATATTAATAAAAGTGCCGGCCGTTCTTTATGGACTAGGATCACATCGATCTGAATTACGTTAATTAGTGTATTTTTATCGTTTCCGCGCTAACAAAGATTACACTCACAATCTTTTAACTAAATTTTATTTTAAGAAAATGAAAGCCAAATTGCAGCCTAAGAAAAATTATTTGACTTCCTAAGTAGGGACTGAATACTGTAAAATGAAATTATTAATGGAGTATAAGAAGAAGAAAGCAATAGAGGGTTTCACTATAATCGAATCATGGTTTGTCTTTTGCTTTATGAGCTAGATATGTTATGTCATGTAGGCCCATATACTTCATATATATTGGGCTGCTTATTTTTGCTCTTCGTCCTCCCTTTATTTTGTGGGCATCAATATATCCTACCCCAGACTCCAGAGTAGAGCTTGACATTTAACCTCAATTTAGGGGGATGGTTTATAGAACCTAAATAAAGGTGAAGTTACTATAAAAGTTCAAGGGTGAAAATGAACGTGAAGTTACTATAATCCTAAAAGTTCAAGGGTGAAAATTTACAACATGAAGTTGAGGGGATCTTTACATTTGGGAAGTGATATTCATAGATTAAAGAGGTCGGCCCTACTTTGTAGCCCAAAATCAATTTATGTACACTCCTCGACATAGAAAGAGGACCCTTTTTTATGTTGTAACCTTTCATCTAAAGTTGCAATAGTTAGACAGCATCGATTCAACTTTGACATAGTATGAGTGGTTGCACAAGCCTGTACTACCATAGATATAAGGTCATTTTCTAGCAAAATTGGTACTATGAAAATGCAATCTAGATATTGGTAATTTGGCATCATCTATGTTTGCCTTTGGTCATTACATATTGATGTTCTTCAAGCAACGGAGCTGAAGCTTGCGCCTTTGACATTTGGTTGGGATGCAACATGCAAGTGCTAAAAGTGTGAGGGAACAAAAATGAACACATAATAAGGATATTTATAAACAAAACAACGTAAACTATAAAGAACATTATCGATAAATAGTTGATCTCAAATGGAGTATCATAATCCACGATGCAATCAATCAACCATGCCTCAACTCAAACTAGTTTTCATCAAAAGTAGAAAAAACGTAGATATGAAAATAACTTAAAAATTAATGAAGGCCATTTTTTGGCGATTATGATTGAAAAATGCTAGACATAAATTAGGTTGAAGTGGATAGAAGGTGGGAATTAATCCCTAAATTACTGAAATTAATTTTTAAATTGATTAGCTATCAGATGTAAGCATTTATTAAAATATATCAAAATTTTACTTTTTGAAATATTCTTAAAACTATGTTATTTATTTATGTTAATAAATCTTTTAAGGAATTTCTACATCGGACACCTATTAAAATAATAGCCAGAAAATGTATGTGTGTATATATATATATATATATTTATTAAAATATATTTTTTACATAATTAGTGTATATTTTTTTTTTTGTACATATAGCTAGCGGTTGTAATAATTTTGGGCGAGGGGCTAAATGTGTAACTTTCCTATATTTGAAATGACATAAGCGTGTGAGAATCCCAAATATAAACAGAAAGGGCCTGTTCAGATGGGCCAAATTGCATTGATTAGAATAAAGGAATCAAATCCAAATATCGTTCCCAAATCCAGGTTATTCTCAAATTCCTTTTCCGCTACCTCAGCCTGCCAATTTTCCATCTCTTTCTCCACCGAAATCCAGGTTACAATGTTTTGTATTTGCTCTCTTTCCGATTTGTCATTCTTATTTGTATTAATGATCTGCAATTTTATTTGTTATTCCATGTTATAATGGTTTCACGGTAAAAGTTGATTTTCCCCCCTTCAATATAATCATTGTTAAAAAAAATAAAAAAAGGGTTAAATATGCATTATCCTTCACAGCTTTAACATAGGTTTGATTGAAGTACTTTCTAATTAATTGTCTGAGTTGCCTGTTAATCTTTTAGTGATGAAGCTTCGTGGGGATCCTACATCATATAAGACCGACCAACAACCGAATCCAGTTTCCAATTTTTAACAGCCTTTATTCGAGCACTGGGACATCAATTAGTTTAAAAATAAATGAGGAAAGAAATACAGTAGCTTATTGGTGTAGTAATTATGAGAAGATGACTAAAACTTAAAGGTAAGTTCTACGGAGTGGTGGTTTGGTTAGGCCGACTTTGTTGTATCGGGCAGAGTGTTGGCCAGTTAAAATATCTCCTGAGAGTTGCGGAAATGAGGATGCTGAGATGGATTTGTGGGCATATTATGAGATACAAGATTAGGAAAGAAAAGATCCGGGACTAGGTGGGAGTAGTCTCTGTAGTGGACAAAATGAGGGAAGCGAGACTGAGATGGTTCGGGCATCTAAAGAAGAGATGTGCAGATGTTCTTTTGAGGAAGTGTGAGAGGTTGGTAGTGGTGAGTGTAAGGAGAAGTAGAGTTAGGCCGAAGAAGTATTGGGGAGAGATGATTAGACAGGACATATGGTAGAAGGTTAGAAGGTAGTTGAGCGTTGTATCGCTCTCCTGCGGGATAAGCTTGGTGGGTAGCTACTAGCATTATTCTCATAGTTTCTTGTCCTTTGATTTCTGCTACTACTTGGTGTTTCTTGTTCTTGGTTATCGCATTATTTTGCTATGAATGCTATGTTACGCTATCTCTATTATTTGCTATGCCTTATTTTTAGTTTTTTAAAAAGATTTTGCTATGCCTTGTTTACTTCTGTATTGTCTTTTTCAAACTGCCTTGTTATGAGTCACTTGAGCCGAGGGTCTTTCGGAAATAACCTCTCTATCTCCACGAGGTAGGGATAGGTAGGGGTAAGGGGTGCGTACACTCTATCCTCCCTAGACCCCACCTATGGGAGCACACTGGGTATGTTGGTGTTGTAATTACGAGAAGATGAGTGTTACTTATAACTGGAAGCGCAGTTAAAGTTTTAACTCTTTTGAAGCTTAAGATGGACTGAAGTTCCATGTGGACTTTACTTTGTGAGTTGTGTTTTTGTCAGGTTTGCCCAGTTTTAAAGTTTGTTTTGGTTAAATTTGTATGTTTGCATTCGTGGTGCAGGAAATTGCTTTGATAAAGGAAACTAGAACATGACTGAAGAAAGAAGAGTTCACCCAGATTGTCGGAATGCATCCAACCCTTATCATGAATGCAGCGAATATTGCTTTAAAATAATAGCGGAAGTAAAGAAGCAAATGAGCAAAGCTGAAACAGGTAAAAGCTGCATTTTAAGTTACAACCCTGGAGTACTTTGACATTTTTGGCACTAACAATTCACCTCACAAAAAGTTAAACCCTTTACTCTGGTTGTTTGCACTTAACCAAAGAGCCAAAAGCAAAACGAAACAACAAAATTAATAATAATAGAGAACATTTGAAGAGAAAATGTTGTCTGCATTTTGTTTTGTGTCTTTATTTTGTTGCTTAGTCTTTATTGGTTGCACAAGTTTAGTCACCCTTTCACTGAAGATACTGATGGTTATTGTTTCACTGGCATCCTGTGTTCATGGGTTTCATGAGATTAGCTATTAGGTTCGTAAAAAGGGCTTCTACGTATTACTAGGTTTTTTTCCCTTGCAGACAGCTGTGGTATAATGATTTGACATCCAAGTGCATCTTTAGAGAGTCACAGTGATGAGGGAGTCATAGTAGAGCACCAATCAAAGCAAAAGTTTTACCGGAGAGAGTGACCAAGCAATCTTTGCTAGTAAAAGATGGGAAAGTGAGAGCGCGAGGTGTTAGCTGATTGAGAGACATATATAGCTGTGTTGTCTCCTGCATTACTGAGGTCAAAAGAGTTGGTAATTGGTATTTAATTTGGTGAGGAGTAGACACTATGGGCTGTCATGTCATTAGGGACAATTATCAGTATGGAGGAGATGTGGTGGTATGGTATGTATTGGAGCTGAAAACCATCTTCTTCAGAAAACTTGAGATTGTTCCTGCCTAACCAAAAAGTAAGGAAGGTAATCAGTGGTTTGTTAAAGAATTCTACCCATCTTGCCCCTAAAATATTCTATCCTTACACTGCTCATACCTATTAAACAAGCCTGTCCTTTTTATACTCATACAGTCATACTAGGGGCAACCTGACATTTCAACCGTTGTTTTTCAATATATCCTCCCAATTTTTAAATGTAGGATTGGTGATAAAATTACTACTCCCTCTGTCCCAATTTATGTAACTCTTTCCTTTTAGTCAATCCCAAAAAGATGACACCTTTCTATATTTAGTAATAATTTAACTACAATTTCCCATTTTACTCTTAATGGGGTGATTTATAGCCACACAAATATCTATGGCTTGTTTTGAACCACAAGTTTGAAAAGTCTTTCGTTCATTCTTAATTCCATGCCCAGTCAAACATCATCACATAAATTGGGACGGAGGGAGTATCATTTTACCAAGATTATAGTTAAAATTAATGTAAAATAAATAATATGTATTTCTAGATAAAGGCAAATTCTTTTAATAAAACCCTTATGCTACCCTTATCTTTTGGGTGTGAAATTTCAATTTTCCTATTTCTATAGCTATCATTTTCCTCTTCCTATGTGGGCACATTCAAATGTGAGTACAACAACAAATGTGATTATCTGCAATAAACCCTAGATGGAAGGGCGAAGCTTGGTTCCTGTTTTCCAAGACCTGGAGCTACATGATTTGTTTAACCTCCTGTAACTTTGCATCTTCTTGGTGCCTTTCAATGAAACACATTACTTCATCGAAAAAAAGACTTGGAGCTACATGAACTTGAGACTTGTGGAGGCAAAAGCTTTACATGTTTCCAGTGCCTGAGATATAGATTTGTTGATCTGACATGTGATGTCTGCAGTTTGGGGAAAAGTAAATAACGTTGTCAATAGTAGTTCGTGGGACGAGGAAGAGTACATTTTTCTGAATGTTGGATAGGAGTACCTGGTAAAGTGTGATCAGTTCTGTCGTGTCAATGCCATTGAGTTGGGAGAGGGGGGACCCAATCTATATATGCTGAAGATACTACGTTGGCTAAGCCACACACTTCATTTTAGGTTGCACTTACATGGGGTTAATGCTTAGCTGACATTAATGATGTGAGGTTGTTGGCAACCGCCTAACTTAAGTAATACCAAGATTCATGGGCTTTATTTTAGCTTTTAGCGATTGACGAAGATATAGTTGACAAACGTGGCTTTGAGTTTTTGTTTTTAGAAAGCTAGCAAAGAGTTATGGAAGTATTTTCCGTTTCCCTAATATGATAAGCTCTACCCTCCTAAACCTATCTTCCGTCCACGAGGAGCCCAACAATGGTTCTTCCCACCAGGTGGGCTTGAACCCCCAATCTCATGGTTGGAGGTGGGAAGGTCTTTACCACTATGTTATACCTCTTATGCGCGGTGCCCGTGTCATCTTGTGCGCATATCGACTAATTTCAGGAAGTATCTGCTACCTCCCACCAGCAAAATACTGCGTAACTCTGTATACCAAGACTTGGACAAATGGGAAGCACCCAATGTTTTTGCCTCTGCTGAGATTTGAACTTGAGACTCATAGTTCTCAACCAACTTTATTGACCGTTAGGCCATACCTTGGGTGCCTATACCTCTATTATCATGTCTTAAAGTCTTTCTTGCATTGGTTGCACGGAGAGAACTATGCTTAAACTAAAGATAAAGTATTTCAAGCATGACCTGTTGGAGATGTTAACGTATTAGGTTTAACTAGTTAAGCTCACGTAAGTCTTTTTCTCATTCATTTCCGGTTGCTAGTTCTTTTGTTTTTAAGGAGAGCTAGTGCCTAATGTTTGCTCCCATAGAATGCCAAATTTGTTACATGTGTTTTTCTTGGCCTGACCTTCTTAATGTGCTATCAGGTGTATTGCAAGCTAATACTGTTGATGTTCATCCCCACTCGGTTGCGAGTTCTAATGGGGGTGAAGATGCACCTGATGAAAGGGATGGTGCTGAAAGGCACAATGATGAAGATGATCAAGCTGATGTAGAGGGTAATATGGTAGAAGACTCCGCGAATCTCACAGGGAGGAAGAAAAAGTTATTTGAATTAAGATTAAAAATGGTAATTGCAAATATGGTTCTTTTCTGTTTCTCTAGAAAGCAATGTCATCATTCTGTTAGCTGCTCCATATCATTTCGTTTTCTTGTTTTCTTTTGTTCTGTATAGTATCTTTGATCAAATTATTTATGTTCTAGCTTGTGGAATTTAATGCAGAATGAGGCAAGAAAAGCTAATCAAACTGCAATGGTAACAGAGAAGAAAAAAACAGAAGCTCCAGCAGAGTCTAGGGGAATGTCCAAGCAAAAATGGATTGAGGAAAGGAAGAAGAAAATTGGGAAGTTATTAGATGCCAATGGATTAGATATGAGTAAGGCATATATGCTAGATACACAAGAGTCTGCAGAGGCAAAGTATAAGAAGTGGGAGAAGGAGCCTGCTCCAGCTGGTTGGGATGGTATGCCTCATTTTTTTTTTAATCACTGTTCTATTTCCAGACCCCCCCCCCCCCCCCCCCCCCCCCCAACCCCCCCACACACACAAACAAGGGAAAAGAAAAACCTTCCATGATTACTGAGGCTCACAGATATGGGAGCATAAAATGTGTCTCTGAGATAAGCTCACTTTGTTCTGGATATTGATTGTTCAATTGGCATTTTAACACAAGTCTTGTCTCAAAGTTTTAGCCTGGAAGGAAGGCTAGAATTCTGTTCAATTTCCTGTCTTATGCTGCTGTAGAGCTACAAAGCTTGAGCAGTAGTAAATACTAAATATATGATACATTGTCGAGCTTGCAGTGAGACATGTTAAAAATATCCCATTTTCTTAAAGTTCAATTCCTTGTCTTGGAAATATTGGTGATCTTCATCAATGACCTTATTTTTTTCTGGCACTTTGGAAATTTTGGGTGTGATGCAGTTTTATATGGTGAAGCTGATCTTGTTTCCTCTCCTCCCTCTCTGTTATTTGTCATTTTTTCAGTTTTTAATCAGAGAACACTATACAATGCATACAAGAAGCGGACAAAGAATGTTGCTGTTGATGTCGACGATTACAATAAAATGAAGGAAGCTGACCCAGAATTTTATCGAGAAGCTTCAAGTCTCCAGTATGGGAAGGTATGCTTCAGCCATGATCCCTAGCTTTGTTTGTTTTTTATTTATTTCAGACTTCAGAAAATGGGCTACCTACACCATATCTTCAATTGTACAGGCACCAAAATTATCAGACGACAAGATAGAGAGGATGGTGAAGGAGCTCAAGGACAGGGATGAGAAGCGCCAATCATTTAGTCGGAGGAGGAAGTTCCATGAAGAGAAAGACATTGACTCCATTAATGATCGTAACGAGCACTTCAATAAAAAGATTGAACGTGCCTTTGGAAAATACACCTTGGAGATCAAGAATAACCTTGAGAGAGGAACTGCTTTGCCTGATTGAGGTATTAACATGTCATGTCAATGTGTACTTTTCTGTATCCTAGAGCAGAGTCTTGCGATGGGGATGCTTCTTGATGCTGTTGCTTTTCTGTATCATGATTTCAGTTAATGTCAAATTTCTATCCCTCAACCTAATGTGAATGCTTTGTGGTTGTTGATTATGGTTATTTTGTAAATCCTATTAAGTGCAAGAAACTTTTTAATATAAACCAGAAAACTGTGAATATCTAAAATCCCCTCCCCTCCTAAATGAAAAGGTATTTGGGATATGAGTTTTCTTTGTGACTGGAATTGGATTATTATTAATCCCTTACAAATAAACGATAATCCCTTACAAATAAACGAGAAGTATTCTATCTTTGCATAGACGGATACTCGTAATGAAGAACAATTGCACTTAGCAATTTATGCAGTCTTTTGGCCTCTTACACTTTGAATAGAAGAAAATTGTTTTTTCAAATCTCTTATGTGTTTTTTTTCCAGATTTCTTACGCGTAAAAATGAAGCTCTTGCAAAAGGGTCATAAAATAAAATAAAAAATTGTAAAGTGCCAAAAATAATCATTTCTCCCTATTTATGCTTGCGAATGAAAAGGTAGGTGAACTTATTGGAGTATTGTAGATGCAGTGCACTTGTCATGTCAATTGTTGTGCAGTATAAGTGCTTAAATTTGCTTGGAGGGTCAGGTTGCATAGAGTACTTTCTAATGGTTTGGCCACAATCTGGAGAAAGTTTTCTCCTGTGAATGGTGAGTTGTTTCTGTACAAAGGGACTCCCGATTTCACCTTTTGTTTGGTGGATTAAATTATTCGTGCGCAAAGCAATTATTTGGTATGCAATTCTGGATTTTGCTTTTACTAAAGCTATTACATTGTAGGTTGCTGGTGTCACCCGTGACCCGTTTGCAAGGCATTTTGCGAAATCCTATCTGGGTAGTTAGGAGCCGTTTGGCCATAAAAAGTATTCATTTTTTTTGGAATAATCTTTCAATTTATTTGAAAATCAGTGTCTGGCTATGAAAATTTCAAATTCAACGTGAAGTTGTATTTTAAATTTGGAAAACAACTTATAACATGTTTTCTAACTCACTTTTCACTTTTGAAGTTGTATTTATGTATATTCAAACATGAACATTATTCCAGATATTCTTTGCAAAATGTATAACTAAATACAACTCCTTAATTTCAAATAAAGTAAAAAATATTTAGAATCTGTGGCCAATAGCCTACTTAATAAGGCTCAACCAGGGCGTGATGATTTAAGTAGTGACCCGCATAACTAAGATGTCTATATTGTTCTTGTAGGAAGAGATTTTGAGTAATGGGCAATTAGAGCAAAGATTGTTGAATCATCCACAAAGCATTACCTTCAACAGCTGCAAATTTACTTAAACTAACCATGATCAATGGGTCATTGTGCCTCAAACAGTGGCATAGATGATAGAACAGTCTTTAATTTCCACTTTCTTGCAATACGCTCAAATCTTTGGTCTAGAGACTGCAAGTAACCATACTGGTAGGTGTCGTAGTTGTTGCTTGAATATGAAAATGACAAGAGAATCATGACTGACGTACGGTACCAAATTCGGATCAACACTAGTTTCTCTTGACTCGCAGTATGACTCTAGTCTTAAAATATTGTAAGTGAAGAAGTTGGACCAAATAAAAAAAGGAAAAAGAGAAAGGAGAAGGCTTATCACTAAACTAACTTTCTTGTGTTCCGCCAATTCTGTTTGAGAATACAAAATCAGAGGACCTACCATGATGGTAATGATGCGTTGGAAAAGAAAGATAAGAGGACCTAACCACTCTTTTCTTTTTTTCTTTTTTTACCCAGTGTTTGGTATCGACATCAGAGCGTGATTATATTCGAATTCGCACCATATAAGGCCTATTCAGAAAAAATGTTCCTCTATCAAGAATTTTTTCATATTCACAATTTAAACTTGAAATTTCTAATTAAGGGAGGAGTAATTCCATCTACTAAACCATAACGGTGGACCTACCATTCTTTTGTTTTTGGTCCTTGCATGTGAATCCACAGTAAAGGCACTTCTCGATCCTAGATCCCCTTACCATCTCACATGACAAGTGTATTCCAGTGTGGCTTTTTTTGTCTAGAAATTCTCTCTCTGTTATCTTTACAATTTTATAATTTTTCTTAACCTTTTCGTTACCGTTGCTTGCTTTTCCTTCACTTAGTCCTATTGGTTGTCTTCAAGTCAAAAAGAGTGCAGGCACTTGTCCTGCCAACCCTACAATGATTTTTCAGACCTTTCCAGACTCAGCAAAGAGAGAGACTAGAGAGAAGAGACCACAACATAGAAGAGCATCTTTGTTTCTTTTAGGAGACACGTAGCATCTTAGATGTGGAAAATGGTCTCGATTATCAATAAAAATAGAGTATCTAAAGGGGTAGAAAGAATTTGAAAGAACCCCTTTAAATTGATAAAATGATTCTATCAAGTGGTACATACGTAGATATTGGATTTCCAAAAAAGCTTGAGTAAATATAATTTGGCGGAAATATTCTGCATTAACTACGCTAGAAGTGACAAGAGGAAATTCTCCATAAGAAATAGTAACATAAATAATGCTTTATTAAATATATCTGCTTCTATTGGATTTGTTTTATAATGATGCTTCTGCTCTTTTTAATCATCAACAAATGCTATAGTGCACTATCTTTTGGCCTTTATTAACAAATTTTAGAATTCAGCAAATTTTTAAACTTACAGAAAAATTTAACTTAAAAGTGAAAAGTAAATAGACAAGTGAAAAGTAAATAGACAAGTGAAAAGTAAATAGTAGTATATCTTTTCGTACTAAAAATTGGTCGTGACATATCAAATCAACACTATAGATTTGTATGAAGGAAGCATCACGCTTTGACACCAGGCCTCCGTTTGATTTATCAAATTCCTCCAATTATTGTCCTACTTGAGTTAAACAAAATCAGTAGCCTTTGGTAGTTTTGATTAGACTTTCTCCGTTATATTGAAGAAAAAAGATACTGGTTAATCCATGATCAAGTGATATATTGAAGTAAAAATATACTACTAATACTTAACTCTATGCAAAGTAATAGAAATGCATCTAGCACTTCTCAATGCATGTATCTATTAATTATGTGTACACATCCAATTAGTAAATTTTTTTGAAACATTTTAAAAATACTTGTCAGATGCATTCATCATCCATTTTTATACAAACACGAGTTTGTCTTTTTCAGTCATACTAATTGTCATCATGGTTTTGAGTACTGGAAAACGTGAAACCTTTGAGAATGACACAATTTATGAGGGGTGAGGGGGGCTATTTCACAAGAGAGAAGAAATTGAAAGAGAAAGCACCACCAATACTTACTCAAACCAAATAAATACACATCCAACGCTAATATTAAATACGAAACTGTACCAAAGGAACAAAAAAAAAAAAAAAAGGTTCATACGTTAATCCTCATACACAAATCAAACAATTAAACAAGAAAAATTTGAACTTGTGAATGCAATTCTCTTTTCTTCTCTTCTCTGGTAATGAGAGTAGAGTGGTGGATAACTTGCTTAGTTGCTTGGGTTGCTTCTGAAAGATCCCAAAGCTTTAACAGCTCCAGCTCTCAATACAAACTGATGGTATATCGCCGCTGCCATTGCTCCCACCATTGGTCCAACCCAAAATATCCACTGCAACATTACCCAAAATACAATTAACATAAGCTACAACAACTTCAACTAATATTACAGTGTCAGTGTACATAACTTGAAACTTCCTAGAATTTATTGGTAAGCTATAATAATTAGTACTCCTAGTAAAGTAACGTGGTATAACATGTGACATTACAACGATGGTGGAAAGATTAGTTATACTGTTTGTTAGTGTATGTAACTTAAATCTTTTCGAAATTAGTAAAAGCACTTACTTGGTCATCCCAGATGTTTTTCCTGTTGATAATGACAGCAGCACCAAAGCTTCTAGCAGGGTTGATGCCAGTTCCAGTAATGGGGATGGTGGCCAAATGAACCATGAAAACAGCAAATCCAATTGGCAGAGGAGCCAAAACCTGAACTCATGTCCAAACAAAATACTTCATGTTAGTATTGAAAACTCCAAACAACTACTCTGTTTCCAATCTACTAGAAACAGGGGGAATACCACTGCACCACTATTCATAGACACATAAATTCATACCTAACACGCAGTATATGATTTTCAAGATTTATATACTGTAGTGAAGAACAGTTTTTGCTGTATCTGTTCGTCTACATGTTGAATTTGTAACTTAAACAGGGGAGGAGAGCCAGAGTATGGCTTAAGGATTCGGCTGAACTCAATAGCTTAGGATCAAACTCTATATTTTTCTTAAAAAATCCATCGAATATGTACAAATTATTACTCCGTCCATTCCGAAATAACTGATGTTTCACAAAACCAAGAAGTTAATAATCTTTTTCCCAAATTTATCCTCAACACATTTTCATAACCCCATGATAAATATGTCATCCTAAAAAGAAAAAAAATTATAATTAAGGGTATTTTAGTCAAACTTCTCTTAATTTTTAGGAGTAAGTGAATTCTTTAATTCATGCGTTCAAGCCTAAAAAATCAATTGGAGCGAGTAATTTAGAATCCACGAACTTAAAAAGAACTAAAATCCCGAACCATAAATAAACATCAAATCCTAGCTTCACATCTGTACTTAAAATCCAAGATTTATCATGCTTGAACAAAATCTAGTAGTTATGAGAGGGTAACTTACAGGGACATGAGAATCACGAGCACTTCTCTTAGGGTCAGTAGCAGAGAAAACAGTGTAAACAAGCACAAAAGTTCCAATAATCTCAGCACCCAAAGCAGTGCCCTTGTTGTAACCAGGTGCCACAAAGTTACCACCACCACCACCTATGTTGTAGTCATGCTTCATGAATGCCTTGACAAAACCAACACCACAAATAGCACCAAGTGACTGAGCTATTATGTATGCAACTGCTCTTATCAATGACACTTTCCTTGCCAAGAATAACCCAAATGTCACTGCTGGGTTAATGTGACCACCTACAAAATAAACACACACACACACACACATCCGTTAGTTTTTTTTCCCTTTGTTCTTTACTTAACTCCCATTACAACTTGTTTGGGCCAGTTTTTGAGTGAATTTTTTTCTTCCGCTCACAAAACCTTTTTTTCTCATCTAAACATAACTTAACTTCCAAAAACTATTTTTCAACACAATTTCAAGTAACTTTTTTTTTAAAAAAAAATTCTACTAAATCTATGTCCAAACTTAGATGAACCCAATACTTTCAACACGAAACACCTTTATGTGTAAAAATCCACTAAAATTGTAACAAATACTATATGAACCTATAAACTTAAAAAATATAATGAATTCAATGTTAAAAAAACTTTAAAATTGAAGTAATATATATAGCTTAAATCCTGAATCTGCCTCTACCTCTAGAGAATCTAGTATCTTGTAGCTGGTTAAAAGTTAGCTCATACCGTGTATGTATATATGTAAAAATCTTTAAACATGTGTATAACAAACTGGACACACTAAGCTCCCAGACCATAAATTTTGGAAGCTTTTTTTTTTCAAAAAAACTGAACGTTTGTCCATGAATTTGAAAAAAAAAAATCAAATTCCAAATACTGAAAATTTTCTTCCACTCACAAAACTTTAAATTTTTTCCAAGTAAAATGCATGTCTAAACACAACTGCAACTTACAAAAACTATTTTTTCAACAACTTCAAAAACTCTTTTTTTTTTCAAGATTCAACCAAATCTATGTTCTAAAGACTAGCTAAATTTTGTGTATATATAAAAAAAAAAGTTGGGTTGTTGTGGTTACCAGAAATGCCAGCAGTACAGTAAACAAGTACAAAAATCATGCCACCAAAAGCCCATGCAATTCCAAGAATACCAACACCATCACATTGGTTAACACCATTAAGTTTCTTGTGTCCAATAACAGTTGCAACAGTAACATAAAGGAAGAGAAGTGTAGCTATGAACTCAGCTATAAGAGCTCTGTAAAAAGACCATTTAGCTAACTCAGCCATGTCAAGAAGTGGTGCTGGTGGAGGGTCAACATAGTCTTTTCCATGGTGATGTGTTTGTCCTTCTTCAATCACTTCCTTTGACATGTTTCTGTTTCTTGTTTGATGAAAGTTTGGCAGTGAAAGAAAATAGAGTTTTGAATGTTTGGTTTGGTGCTTTTTGTCTGAGAAGAATGGTGATGGGGTTTGTGCCAGTTTTTAAGGGGATAAAGGAAGGGTATTTAAAGAATTATTGGAGAGATGGACCGAATTCTAGTGGTTTCTAATTATTGTCCTTCAGTTGAGTTTCCTTTTATGAGATTTTTTTATCAATCAAATGCTTAACAATAAATCAGTTATTACTTTATATTTAATTACGGTACCATATAAATTCATTGTATTCTAGTACGAGGGATAATGATAAATAGTGTCAGAATTATATTTGAGATGATTTTATCTCATGTTTAGTTTGGATAAAATCACAGTATAACTAATTTTGGGATTAGTTATCCCTTGATAACTTGTTTCCAACCTAACGATCCGTGAGTGTTATTATTAATATTGGTGGTTTATAGGATAGTTTATGCTCATATCAACTATTTTGCAGATGACATTTTCTTCTAATACATATATGAGGCTACTTTATGCCCTCATCAACTATATCCGAAGTGTTAGATGGAAAGATTATCACTTCGTATATTTTGTATGCGCTGTAATTAAAACTCTAATCTCTCGTTCTTTTAATTAGTACTGATAACATAGATCCATCAAAGTGTGGGGTTATTGACCCGCTTATTCATTAACTTAATTCATTTTGACTTACTTAGTTACTCATTTGAAAGTAAGATTGATATGTGGCCTAAACTTAATTATAGGAAACCCTGTAAAATTATAAATAAACAAATAAAGAAATTAAAATTCGATAAGAGTTGAGCTGGTTGAGTTATGACCATTATTTAGCCTATTGTGACACATCTTTCAACACAACTGTAGATAAGCGGGTCATTGACTCACCCATTTATTAACTCAATTTATTTTGTTCCGTTCAAATTTAGCCAAACACAACTTAATGATTTACTCATTTATTAACCCAACACATTACCCAGATCATCTAATTGATATCCTACTTTTGACCCAATTCATTGATCACTAAATCATGTCTAATGATCTAAAATTATTGTAGTTAAGTTGAGTATTCTTTACTTGTTATCCCTCTTATTATCCATCAAAGAGTACACTATCAAAAGTATGTTTGCACCAATTATGTGGGGTAGGGGTAATGCGGGGATGCGTGGGGTAAGAGAGACAGCAAGGCCATGTGAGGACTAATCATCTGTTGAGTAGTTAGTGGGGACTATTGTCTTTTGCATGCCAGCCGAAATAAGCCAACCCCAATTGGGCTATCTCTCTCTCTCTCTCCCTAACGGTTACATATATTTTCCAAAGGGTCATTGCAATTTTGCGCTATTTTGTACTAGTTTTTAATTTTGCCCCTCAAGACACGTAGCTTTTTCGCGTGGAACAAATTTATATTTTCGCATCATAATATTTTATAAATTATGTCATTATTCTTAAAGAATTTATGTCTTGTAGGTATAAGTTCAATTTTTAAAGAGGAAATAACCCATATATACCGCTCACACATCTAGTTTGCAGTCAATCTAGCCTATTGTATCATTCTAGCCCAGTACTTTGCATACATAATGTATATGCTTTGTATAAACACATGAAATTAACTCAAATTATAGTGTACACAAAGTATAGCTACATATTTACATTAATATACTTTGTATTATATAATATATATATATATACTTTATATAAACACATGAAACCAACTCAATTTATAGTGTATAGATAATAAATTTAAACCTCCAATTTGAGTCCCTCTTCATACGTTTGTTGCTTGTGACACATTAATAAAACCTACATTAATAGACAGCTTCAGAAAGCACAAATGGAACTAAAAGGATCACCCAATACATTGGTTAGGCCACTTTTACCAATCAGAAGAAATAGTAAACAAACTGCAAAAATCAGTTCATGCTCCACAGTTATTTATTGTAACATGTGAAGAGCTTACTCATATTTTATACCACAGGCAATCAAGGACAGTTGTATCAGTCGATCAAGCCGAAGTAGTCTCTCTATCCCAAATTAAGGGATCTGTTGAATGACGCACAAAGTGTCGCCTAGCATTGCAATTTAAACTGCCCAAGGTACATAATGGATAAAAAGTGAATAGTTGGGCTAAAAATGACAAATTTGATGTCCCAATAAATACTCAGCTTAATTTTCCCATTTTAAAAGGCAAAATTAAAGACTAGCGTATTTGAAGGACAAAAATTAAAGACCAGACCATTTGAAAGACAAACCGTGTAATTTCTTCATTTCTCAAAATTATAAAATATATATATATATATATATATATATATATATATATATATATATATATATATATATATGACTTTACCGTTGTGTTTTTTTTTTTTTTTTTTTTTTTGGGAAAGAATACTTAATTTTAAATCTAATCACCATGAAATGTAACGGACTGATAAGTCTTCTCCACTTCTAATTAAAGGTTTCATGTTTGTGTCTAGGAAATGAAATTTTCTCTACCTTTTGATAGGAAGCCTTAAAATCTGATAGAATGGACTTTTTACTACGTTCATTTTTATTTGTTCATATTTAACACCTCTTATAGATAATAAATAAAATGTCAATTTTACTATATCACCCTTAATTATTACTATCTTATTTAAATTATTGGAATCAATCAAATATACTTTAAAAGTTGTGTAGTCACTAATATTTCGTTAAAGTTTTCAACCCAATAATTAATAATAACGGTAAAATAAATATTATATGATAAATTGCCTCTTAATTTTTCAAACTGGACAAATAATACTGGACAAGAAAAAAAGACGGAGGGAGTAAGTTCGAACTAATTGAGATAGTTTTAGACATTAGATGATTCTATTAAAAAAAATAGAAAAACAAACATTGACTGATAATTTTACTCAAGATGGAGCATTATACTTATTTCAAACGACGTATCGTAAAACACTCAAAATTCATTTGTAACTTAACATCTACTGCTAAAATTTACCTTAAAGCGAAAGAAATAATGGAGTCCTTGAAGTAATGTAAGTACAAATTTTGGAACCGAAGAATTCGTGCTTACAACTTAAGTGCGGTAAATTGACTTGTAAGGATCTGTTTCTTAGTTTTTAGTCCAAAACTACCTCTTAAATGGCTAAATCCAAAATCAAGAAATTCATGGGAAAATTGACTCTTCCAATATCAGCATTAACGTAAAACATTTAACATTTACAAGTTGATAAGAGTTCTTTAGATTCATGTAAAGTAAAAGAGTTGCTCCTTCGGTTTTAAGAAAAAAAAATCCATTTTAACTTTTAGATAGTGTAATTTAAACTTTTCATCTCATCTTTAGTAAGAAGTATATATAACCATAAAAATGTTATGATATGTCTAAGATTATAAAGTTCAAAAAATTTATACTCTTATAAAAGTCATAACATGTTTAAGATCATAAATTTTTAAAATCTTTATTTTTTTCTTAAATTTTATATCCAGTCAAATATGTTTGCATAATAAAAAGAAATATAAGAAGTAATATTATACTAACAAGACTAATGTAGTATCCCATGACTAAAGAAGGAAAATTCGAAAACTACGTGATGGTGGTAGTGAGATGTTATTTCTCAAAGTGACAATAAAAATGAATTTTGCGCTTCCCTTTACTTAATTTAATTTTCTTTTATAACAGTTGAGAAATGTATTTAATTTGTTTATTGGTCGGGTACTTCTTTTCTTTATTAATAATTATTATTAGTTGTACATACTTGGATGGACAAAGCAAATTTGCTGTCCTTATCTAGAATTCAATAGCGTAGCATAAGGAGTATATTTATTTGATTGTTGAAACTCAAAAGGAAAACATTTAATTTATTCTTTTGTGGTTTAGCTGTGTTTTGTTCAATCATCATTATTATAAATTGGCAAAGAAGCATCCACATCCTTGTGATCATATAGGAAATCTGTAAGCTTTAAATATAATAATCTATAATAACATAGTATTAGTTTGTTGAATGCACAATTTACTAAGTAGTGACAAATTCAGTCAGTCAACTTGTGGTTAAAAAAAAAAAAGCGCTTTATCGGACAATGAAAACAAACAATTTATCGTGTGGCTCGAAACTGACATATGTAGTTTGGTTAGATGTTCTTGTTACTTAGAGTTAAGCCAATACAGTACTGTTAGACATTCTTTAGAGGCTGCATATTCTGAACTTTTCTTTTTCTTTTGTCCTTTCATTTTATAAAAATTAATTGTAGATATTGATCCTTCTCTTAAAAAATATAGATTTTTTTTATTTTTCATCCGGTGTTCGATACCTGTGTATGGCTTATTTTGAGCGAAGCGCTTCATACCAATAATTTTTCTATACACAAAACTCAAATTTAAAAACTCTGATTAAGTGAGGAACAACTCTATGCACTACACCACATTCGATTAACTAAAAAAATAGAATTAAAAATAGGTCCATCATCATCAAATAGACTTATCAAGATCATCATCAAATAGACTTATCAAGAGAAGCATGTGCAACACAGCTGGCATTTAGTTTTCTCCAACCCCACAACTCCGCATTCCTTATCTTTCTCACCAACTTCTAATCCCCTTTTTCTAAACGTTGCAAATGAGGCAATGTTTTATGTCTCTTCAATTTGATTTTCGGTGAGAATTGAGAGTTGTTAAGTTTAATACATCATGATAAAATTGAAATTGTTTTTAGCTTGCTAATTTTCATGATTAAGCACCATTTGGAGTTAGTTTCTCTTTCTTTTAGAGAGAAATATGATAAAGTTGAAGATTATAGTCGTTATCTCGTTGATATATATTGTCTCTTAGCTAAGAAATTTATTTTTCCGTGTTAATGTTAAAACAATGGACCATTTGTTGTGATTTTCGTATCGTTGTTTTTTATGCAACAAACAAATTTGTTCGGTCTCTTGCTCGTGATGTTGTGCATTGCATAATTTTTTGTGCAATTTAAAAATTTTGATATTAAACATACCATAACATTATCATAACTCATAAAGGGTTGTTGCATGGTTCGAAGCCCCATGACTTTAATCCCGTGGTTATAACAACTATATGATCCTACTTTTTATATGAGATAGATAATATCATGATTTTGGTATAAATTTTATTTTCATTTTAGCAAATATTTTACAATCATTTTAGCAAATATTTTACAACCAAACACTGGACAGATTTAATCCCAAATTTTATATTGGGATAACGTCCATAATCAATGTAACCAAACGGTCCTAAGAACTAATGGTAAAATGTGAAATTTAAGTTAAACTATATGTTAATTAAGATGGGCTGATGATCGTTTCTTTGTTTTTTAATAAACTATAAAGGAAATAAGATTACATAAACGATAATAAGAGCAGTAACCAATAAGGATTATGGTGGAGTGATAAGTATTCATTTATCCAAAATTAGAGGTATTGAGTTTGAGTCCCCCTAGATACATAGTCGTTTTGTTAGAGGCGATTTGCACTCCATGTGAAACTTTACTTTCAGGCGCAAATTCAAATTTAATAAGATTACTATGCAAGTACCAGACACCGAATAGGATATTAAAAAAAAAAAAAACAGCAAGAGCAGTAGTCATCTAGGTAACACCAATTTTCTCTGTTTTGCTTATCCTAGAATTCAATTTGGTTGGAGCCATACAAAATTCTGCTAGACGTATCCAGGGAGCTGTTTAGGGACTGGACAGAGCCAATAAGATAGTGACACGTATAATGTTGAGAAACCTGCTACTAGTTGCTGCTAGACCTTTCCAGAGACAGAGAGTTCTTTTAACCGTTGGAGAATAGAGTTAATTGGTCATAATTGCGGGGTTTCAATTAGAGAGAGATAGAGATATTGAATGCAAGGAGTTTGTGGCCGTTGGGGAAGTGACGGCTGACACTATGACCCACTATTCGCCTTCAAACAGAAAGTGATTGGACATCATATGCTGTTTGCCTCAGCCCATTCCCAACTTTGATTTGCTAAGTATATTTTTCCCTTTTTTGTTTCCCACTGGTGTCATTAATCCGCACTGGAGTCTTATTATATTCGAAGTGTATAGCTCATTTGGGAAATGGGCTTTTTATCAAGAATTTTTTCGTGTTCAGGCTCTAACTCAAAATTTTTAATTAAAAGAGAAGTAACGCTATCTACCGCATAACATCTTTTGGTAGTTTAATTATGCTATCAAATACGCACATTCTTTAATTAGAGTCATATGACTCTTGTCTGTCAAAACTACTTTGATAGCTTCTTACTTTCATTCGAATTTTATTGAGCGTTGGACCACACTTTTTGTATATTTCGATGATCTTTTCTGGTTGAATTAAGCAATTTTTAAGAGCACTGCTAAATGGATGGGTGATGTTGTTATATAGGTTTGAGCAATCCTCCGCTCATGAGCTAGTTTTTGAGATTAGTTAGGCCTAAAGTCAATTTCTTTTACTTCTATTCTTATTTTCAAAGTTATGCAATATTGCCCTTGAGGTCTTGAAATTAACAAAATATTAGACTATCATTTTAGTCTGCAAAATTTAAACTTTTCGTTTAATGTTTTCTTATAAGATATTAGTAAAAGGGATCTTTACTCCTTGATCTAAAAGATTCAGAAATTGCAACATAATTAAAAGAGAGTCGTTTACCTATTCCAAAACGAGGCATCAACAAAAATTTCTTTATTTTTTCTTAACATAACCTCATATTTTGTTTCCGGCTTAGTTTGGCCTTATACAGTTGTACTTAGTGGCAATGAATTTACGATTACTCCTTATCCAAACAAAAAAGTGTGGATTTGAAATATTACAGAATCAAAGTATTTAACTTCAACGTAACTATAGATATCGATTCTTTAAGATAATGTCGTATAAATATGACAGACGGAATATTATTTTCAGGTAAAAAGTTAATATTGTGATTTTTGATAATTTGATAACAATTTTCTGAACTAAATTAGAATAAGTTAGAGCACCTATGAGTACAAGCCGAGTCATATTTAAATGTGTGTTCTAAATAAAATGTGATATGTGAATAGTATTAAAGTGTTATCTTCATAGTTTCGGACTAATATGTACCACATCTCAAATTCGGCGCATGTTTAAATCATTTGTGTTGATATAGCTGGTTGCGTCTCTAGTTGCCTCTTCATCAGTATAATAAATGTGCCAAATTTAAACTGTTGACACAGACATCCATTAAGAGGTCGTTTGGTTGATAAACAAGTAATGTAGGAATTAATAGTGCAATAGTAAGTACATGGAATAGTAATGTAAAGATTAGTACTCCCTCCGGATCATAAAAAGAGTTCACTTAGTCATTTGCACACCTTTTAAGAAACTACTCATTCCAAGAAAAAATATATAAATTGACTAAACTACTCATAATAAATAGACATTGAAATTTGATCACATAACAATAGAGACAAATCTGAAAAGATAAAGTTAATTATTTCTTGATTTAATAAGTGGACACTTTTTTTTACCCAAGGAAAAAAAATGCTAAGTGGATACTTTTTTTGATCCGGAGGGAATAATACATAGAACAATAATTTAGATATTAGTAGTACATGCAGTAAGTAATACTATTTCTTGTTGAATGATTGATATAATGCAAATTAATATACAGGGCATAATTTAAAATAATCATTTATTTTGTAAATAAAATAAAACACATTCTTGCTGTTATGAAGGTTAGTTTTGTCATTTTAGAATCTTAATGAATGTATTGCATTAACCTGTCCTCGTATTCCACTTTCTAACTCACATAAAATAATATATAAAATTTCACATAATTTATTGCAGGTATTATTTATGAGAAAAAATAAAATATAACAATCAAACATTGGTATAACTTAATGTTGATTCTTATGCGGAGATTAAATTTCCTAAAATTCAACCAAATATAGTACAAATTAATGTGGAGAATAAATCTCCCCTAAGGCCCTACTCAAATCAAAGGTTCCTAAGGTTACGACAAAAGAAAGGAAAAAAACCTTATTTCGAACGTGACATTGTTAGAGCAATGTTATCAAATTCTTTCACATAATAGCAGGAGACTTGGGGAGATTGAACAATATATAAGGTAACACTTGACAGTTTAACATGTGACATTTTCACCATCCCTGAATAATTTCAAGCCATATTAAGTCATACTAGTTATGAGGCCCGGGCTTAGCCATATTAAGTCATACTAGTTATGAGGCCCGTACTAAGCCCGGGCCCAAATTCAAGAAATAAAAGTAGATATTTTAACTAAAGAAATATAATAATCTATACATAGTTAATGAACTTTTAAGACAAATACATAATTTAACTTGTGCAGCGGATGGAGCTACTCCTCTCTTAATTAGGGATTAGGGGTTCGAACATGAATATGAAAAAAATCTTTGGAGGAAGCGCTCCCCCCGAATAGGCGCGATACAGTGCGAATTATCTGGATTAATTGAGCTCAAATGCGGATATCGAGCACCAACCAGAAAACCAAAGAACATGAAAAATGAGATAAGAGGTTCGATAGTTTTTCAAAAGTAGACCTTAAAAACAAAAAACAAAAAAAATTGACTTAAATAAATAAGATTAGAACCTAAAAGTAATTAATTAAAAAGTTTAAAAAAAAATTGAAAATTATTGTGAGGACTACAAAAGTCCCCAGGTTCGATAGCTTTTGAAAAGTAGACCTTAAAAATAAAAAACAAAAAAATTGACTTAAATAAGTAAGATTAGGACCTAAAAGTAATTAATTAAAAAGTTTTAAAAAAATTGGGAAACTATTGTGAGGACTACAAAAGTCCCCACATTTGCTCTTATATATAATAGTAATATAATTGTAGCACGAGGACTAGCTAGTGTGGTAAAGCTGGTAAACCGATTTACTGTATAATTAGCCAAAATGAATCAACCATTTTCCTTTTAAGGAAATGGAATCATTAGTTTTGTTCATTATTTGTTTCATTTTGGTGTTATTGTATACTCCTATTTTGCTTGTAATTATATGGCGTTGTCCTATGCATATGTAATAGTATCTGAATATCTGGCATCCTGATTCCCGAATAGAGATGAAGCACGTTTCTGCCCACTTGCCCAGACTGTATAATGTATTATGTATATGGAAATAATGGAAAAGAAACAAGAAAACAAACAAATTTAAAAGCCTCAATAAAACAGAAGACGTAGACAGCGCCAAAATGCACCCATCGTATCAAATGAGGTTCACGCACAGATATGAAGCATTCGGAAAAAAAAAAGAAGAAGAAGTTGGTGCCAAGAAAGAAGTTGCACATTCATCTATATCAATAAAAATAGCAGTCAAATATAAGTTAGTGCTTTTGTGTCATTACTGAATGAATTTCATGAAATAATAAGTATATGGCCTCTTATTATACAATTTGGCTTAATGATACCAATACCATTAAGTCGCCCCTATAATCTCTAAATCTTTAACTACTATTGCCCTGTTAAGTTTTCGCCATTCTTACCTTTTTTTTTTAAGGTGAAGAGAATACGACTAATCTAAAGATTTTGGCATGTTGGTTATCTTCATGAGATATTGATTCCAGTTGTTTCGAAGATATTGTTCTTATGTATTATTGGTTACATTAAAAAAAAAAAATCCGTTGTGTGTAATTGGCAGAGACATGGCCATAATTAAATGATGTTTTAATATAATGTACCTATTCAAGGAAAGCCATGCATTCACCCAAATCAACCCCTCAATCATGCACTTGGTTTTTCTTTTTTCCAAAATCTTGAAATAATTATCCAACTGAGGAATATAAAAACCTTACGCTGATCAAATATTCGGCAAATTTTTTAAATTAAGTGTCACATACCTTGCTGTTGAAATATCCAAGAGTGGACTTAAATTAATTTAACTATTTCTAACTTTCAGAACATAGCTAAAACAAATGTATAATTGGTGGATATGATAAGATGTCTGTAACTTAAAATTTAGAACTCCGATTGGTCCTAGAATCGCAACAATGTGACATAAGTCTCTTGTACCGTTGAAACTGCATGCTATATAATGTTAGAGGAGAAATGAGAGAAAAACTAGCGTTTATAATGGGGAGGCATGCATGCTTGTTTTTATGGTGCATTTAATCCATACATGGTGCATTTAATCTTTCAAATCCAAATGATCAGAACCTCATCAAGTGAAACAGGAAAAAAAAAAAAAAAAAAAAGAAGAGATGGAAATCGTAACAGTGAAGACGAACAATGAATTGTTTGATAGGGAATGAAGGTCCGATCATTTGGGTTTGAAAGTATTAGATGAAAAAAGACATTAGGAACCCCCCACCGCCGCACCCCCACCCCTCCCTTTTTTTTAAAAAAATTTAGAATAAGCACGTGTTTGCGCATGCTGCATTTTTCCTAATTTTCTCTACTAGGTAATTAGCAAATGGGGTAAATAATACGACAAAAAATAAGTATAGGAGGTCATAGGATTCCATATAATTTAGATTTGGGGTGGAGCTAGCCCTTCGGGCGTGAATTCGACCGAACCCAATAGCTTTAGTCTGAATCATATTTTGTATTAATTTTTTTGTCAAATATGTACAAATTATTAATTTAAAACCCAATAACTTTAAAGAATTAGAATCTCAAACTCACAAACTTCAAATCCTGATTTAGCCTCTGATTTAGACGTGTAGTTATCAATTTTGCCATAGTTTAGGATGTTTTTATGTCTTTTATCTCTTTATTTTGTAAGTATGCAATTTTACACGGTTTGGACCAATACATCAGTTCTTTCAGGATAAACTACTCCCCACACGACACACGTACACAATTAAAATGAGTGTTTTTCATGTACAGAGAAGAGAAAAAATCAAAGGAAGATAAGTCTGTTTCTGTCCAATGCATTGATGACAGACATGGCCTTTACTTGGAACAGCAGGCCTACCAAGTGTCTACTTACTATAGAGCAGAGCTCTCATGAGCTTGGGACTGACAAAGTAGTACGAATTTGACTACAACTTAACAAAACATGTTTTACGCCTCGTGTGATTGATAAGTCTTTACGTATATAATAATGCTTAATATCAGAACCTCATTTATAATTACTAACCAACAACAACAACAACAACACTATAGTCCACAAGTAGGGTTTAGAAATGGCAGTATACATAGACCTTATCCCTATTTTGAGAGGTAGAGAAAGGTTCAGCAACTTGATCGCATGGTTGTACACGTCATAAATGTCAAGAGTCCGTCTACTTATATGGTTTTGGACAATCTTCACCGCATGAGTTACCTTTTGAAGTTGAGTCCGACCCAAAGTCTATTTTCTAACAATAAAGAACCGGCAATGGTGAGTTGTTCTGAATCAAGGATTGAAGAGGAAAACTTACTAAGCGAGGCGCTACAATTGCATGCTCCCTATGAGATGAAAAAGAAACAGCTCCCTAACAGTGTTAAGGGGTAACTTGTTTTCATCTAAGAAAGATACTTCAAATAAAGAAAACCAAACATTCAGAAAGAGCTTATCAATTTTATTTAAAGAATAAGTAGGTATAACAAGCATTACAAATGCAAAATTGGAAAGAGAATAGAGACCACAAATTACAAAACAGTGGTGCATTAAAGTAGCTAAATGCTCACAGATGTTATTTAGTAAGAATCAATTATAGATTGAAACATTTGAGCTACTGAATTAGTTACTAGTTAGGCAGCAATATAGGATTTCCCTTGTTTATACAATAGACAAGCATGTCATCATTGATACTTAGAGGAGAAAATATTTCTGTCACTGTGTACATTTATAGACACTCTTTCTGTGGCACTGCTTCATCTCCACGGCACAGAGCAGCAGGGTATGATAGGTTATTTTCAATCAACATCCTTTTTAAGTACTAAAAAATAAAAGCCAGGTTGAAGCACCTGAATAACCAAGACTACAAGCATTGACAAATGGGTCACTAGTACAAGCAATAATACAGATACCTGATCTCTACATTAATACCGATACAAGTTCTGCATCTTGCACTTGTTGACAGTTCAGAGAAGGAACCTATTAATCAAGAGATACATAAGCGTGTGTTAGAAACCATCGTTAATTCCATCCAATTTGACCATGAATAAAGTTTGATAATTCTTTAGTACTCCGCGTGACCTATAGGTCAAGGGTTCGAGCTGTAGAAACAGACATTAATGCTTGCATTAGGGTAGGTTGTCTACATCACGCCTCTTGGGATGCGTCCCTTCCCCGGATCTTGCTAACGCGGGATGCTTTGTTCATCGGGCTGCCCGTTTTAATTCTTTTTCATATTAGGATGAATTTACACCGAATATGTGAGTAAGCTTATCTAAGCTCTACATTTAAATTCTGTCAACAAAGAGTGGTTTGTATTCTTAGATATTACTGATAAGCAATCTAATAGATAATAGAAGGAAATTTAAATTATGTCTTCTTTACTCATGTAAGAAATTTTTTGAAGCAGTTTGACCCTGCGTTTTATAATGAAGTTTGTCTTTTGTTTCTTATACAAGGCCCTGGGTACATAATAGATATGTCCTGTATGTTAATTGTACCTTATACAAAGCACTAGTTGCCTTCAACGGACCCAACTAAATAGTAGAACTGTAGAAGGAAAATGACCTTACTTGTGTGAGGAACTCATGGAGCTGGGGTATCATTTGTGTACGAATTGTGTCACAACCCAACGAACCTATTCAAGAGAATTCAGCAAATTCAGGCTGGCGTTACTCTTCTAGATAAAAATCAATGTAATGAGGCCATAAATGTTTTCTCATTGATAATTGGTAAACTAAATCAATACTTACAATGTTATTATGAGGATCTCTCCAATAAAATCCTTGAATTAGAATTACAGTTATATTTGATGTTATGAGAATAAAGATACTAAGAGAATGCTTTCCCATCCACTCTAAAACGAACATCAAACGCCTCCAACCATAAATATCCACCTAAAGTTCATAAGATTCGCAGGACTGTCAACTGAGTTATAAATCAAAGTGAAAGCGACAAGTGATAATTATTTTGAAAAAAAAAAAAAAGGGATAGACGCAAGAGGGTTGTATTTCCAAACTTACCAATAAATATAGCAAACAGAATGTGATTCCAGCAGCAGCTGAGGTTACCAGCATATAACTTATCGTGTACAGCGATTTGTTTAATGGAACACCTGAAAGGAAAAGAACACAAATCTCACATTTCATGGTGGCTAGAAGCATTTTTGACTTGAATCAAATTGAAAATTTGTTTGTTACTCCAGGTAATTATGCATTATTATCTAGAAGTAAGAAAAGACATACCTATGAAGTCAAGGAGCAAACCAACCACAAGAAGTGAAAACGAGAGGACGGACCAACTGTATAGCTGATCTTTATGATCCTGAACAGTCATATAAATTACTTCTATCAACGATATGTTGTATTGTGATAATCTGGAACTATCGCTAATTTATTAATGCTAAAGCTGTATGCCAAGTACCACCGCGCTAATATATTTTTCTGGAAGGTTTAGATATATAAGAAAACTCTTCTTGGAAAACCACCACTTATGCAGTGCAGTACATTTCAATGATGAAGGCTTCTAATTGAGACCATAACAAAGTAGAACTATTGGATTGCTTGAGACCTGAAAGCATTCCTTCGACTTCTCCTAAAATAGAGCACCTAACACACGTAAATCATTCAGCTAATGAGACCCCATGGCTCACCTGAAATTGGACAAGTATGTGACCGTACTGCAGTCCAATGATGGATGTGGCAGCAGCTGTTAGCGAACTGCAAAAAGATTACCAGCAGAAGAAGTTGTTAAACGACAAACTAGAGAATAAGTGAAATTAGAAACATGACATTACCATATAATAAGTACATTTCATAGGAGAATTTGAGGATGAAAAATAATGACAGATTTGTTACCTTAAAATGCCTTCAGGATCAAAAGCGGCATGACACCAAGATGGCATGTTGGATCCATTGCATTCCTGTGAAAGATAATATTGGTCATGAAGGGGCTAACTGTGAGGTTTGGACATAAGCTTGTTAGCAGTGCAGTTCAGTAAAAAGTTACCTTCATATTTCTATATACAGGTTTTGCATAGAGGTGATTTATTCCAAGAATATAGCGATCAACCATTCCAGCAGAATTACATGCAGGTCCAAGATCTCCTCTAACAGAACATTTTACCTGCAAGTGGCAACAAAATTTACCATCTTATATTACAAACTGCCTTTTTATGTGTTACTTGAGCCGAGGGTCTTTCGGAAACAGCCTCTCTATCTCCACGAGGTAGGGATAAGGTCTGTATATACTCTAACCTCCCCAGACCCCACCTGTGGGAATACACCGAGTATGTTGTTGTTGTTGCCGTTGTTGTTTATATTACAAATATAAGATAACTGATGGCAAAAGTTCTCCAACCCAATTAGGAATCGAAATGAGCAGTAATGAGTGATCAGTCATTTTTAAGCTTCTATTGAATTAAAGCGGGCGGTTATAAGCTTCCATAGGATAACAATTGATTACAAAAGTTCTTGACTATGAGCAGGTGCTTTACATGCTGAATCAAAGGTAGAAAAATATTACTTGTATCACTCAAAGCAGTTGTTAGTTGCCATGTTTTAGGACTGCAGCTTCGAGTTTATTTACTGCAGTAATTTAGTTTTCCTGAGGTAATTTCTTTTCCTAGTCTTTAGGAGTTTTTCAGCAGATTTGTTGCTGATCTTTGGGTCTTTGAAGTTAGTATTCTATTATAAATTGAAGTCTTAATTGCAGTGATATATCGAACTTTTCAATTTCAGTTATTTAGCTCTCTTCTTTCTTGTTCTTCATTCCTTTGCTATTCTCATTCTTTCATTACTCAAAAGTTTTCCTTTGTTCTTTTTCTGTTTTTTTCACTCAAATTAACAACAGCAGTAACGACTCATCAGACTCATCTTTAAGCTTCTGTTGAGTTCTTAACGTGTTGCTTAGAGCCACTCGCATTACTTTTAGAATCTAGTTCAGATTAAGGGGAATAGAAAATCAAACAGCTTCTAACCTCATAAATGGTGGTTCCTGTTGACTGTGACACACTGAATTTCCAGTCAGGTACATACAGACCATACAACAACCCACAATGTATAGCAGACAATAGGAACATGATACACCTACAAATGAAGTAAAATGTTGTTAGGTAAAACTATAGACAAATATAACCATAGAGGACAAGAAACAAAACTTTATAAAAAGAAGATTGATAATAAGATTGCCACCATCATTGTAGTTGGAATCATCAGTTTTCGAATAAAAACACACAAATTTCTCCTGTTAATAAACAATGAGGCTTAGTCCAAGTAGTTAGGCTGAGACCTTATACCAACATGTCATGGTTTTGATTTCCACCAGCGACAAGCATAGATTTTTATCTAATTTACAGGGGATTAATGCCTACTTACGAGAAGTTGGTTTTTTCATAATTGTTAAATGAAGTTCACAGTAGGCATAATGAGATGCACTTATGGTTCCACCAAGGAAAAGAATCTGGTCGCCACTAAGATTTTGCTCGGTGCAATAAGAAATAAACAAAGCTCTCGATTTATCTGAATACGTTCCATTTATCAAAAGGAAAAAGGAAATCAACGTTGTTGAGATATTTGGTCTATTTTCTTCCTTTTCAATTCTAAGCAATATTCTCATGATGCTGAAACAAAAGATATATGTAGTACTCCTAACAATTGCACAATCAAAAAGGTTATCCACATCAGTATTACAGAGTAAAAAATCCACCTGAAAATCAGGGATGTAGTTGTCTTACCATTGCCAAATGTAATTTCTGAAAAGGGAGATTCTTTTCATCCCCTGACATGGAAGCCAGATCTCGCACAAAGCTGCTACAATATATCCAACAGCTATTCTCTGCATAAATGCAAAAGAAATGTATAATATTCTGAACAAGTAATTGATATGAACAGGTTACATGCATAAGTTCTTTATCCTGCACCTATCTGTTGACTGTCTAGTGATTCGAAACGCTTCTAACAAGAAAAAGATAACTTCATATAATAATCAAGGAAACTAGGTTAGGATGTTTCTCTTGCAGAATCAGCATGTATCACAGAAACAGCTACGTAAGAAGTTAAGCCATGTAAGCACTTGATTGAAACTAAAAAGAACAACAAGAGCAATACCTCACACTCACAGGCTAAAGCTGGAACTAGGGCTCAAGCGAAAGCAGTCTTTAGAAGTCTAAACTAAGAAAGACTTATGGACCGCTTAGGAAGGATAAGAAACATAGCTACAAAGCAAAAAAAATTGTCGGACGTGATGCGACGACACTACCTCAACAGGCAATGCTAGTGAAACTGAAACAACAATTACCTTGTAGCTACTCTAGTCATCTCATACCACGGTAGCGAAAAAGCAAGAAAAATAGTATCAGAGGTACCTGCAAAATTCCCATCCATCGTATTCTTTCAATATCTACACCATAGGTTAAGCCAGTGATTCCATGCAAGTAACCCCCTGCAATGAAATAAATGTGGAATCAGTAATTATCCAACAGCATTCAAGTCTAGATATCTCATATAAGAATAATTGTAATCAAAGTCAGAAGATAACATTAGTGTTAGAATCTCGTAAATATTCTTGAATATTCTAGGATCGTGTAAATATAGCATAGCTTGATTTACTCCTGTAATTATGTATTTTGATTCTCTTTTTGTTTCTTAGAATATGTACAATTAGCTATTTAAACCCCAACAGCTTTGAGGGAAGAACAAGTTTCTCTCAATTCTCGTTTAATTTGTCTTACTTTCTAACAAGTAGAAAAGGTCATCAAGAGCAAAACAGGAAATCCCGCCATACACACACGAAAAGGATAAAATCCAACAATTTGAATTCTTGCTAAAAACATATACTAGAAAATGTATTGTATTATGTTACTTGGTACCGTAAAATCTTCAATTTAGACTATTTTCTGATGATGCTTTTCCATCAGGAATTTAACTACAGTATCTTTACGCAGAACATTTTGTACTAAGCAAGTTTAACTCGACCTGTAAGTTTACATTCTTGTTGATTAAATTTTCCTGGTCTATTTAACTAACCGAAGCTAGCTGAGATTGAGAGCTTCCTTACAATGCAGCTCCTGAATTGTAAAACTAAAGAAGCTGGTGGGCCAACGCTTAAACTGCCAGATAGAGACAAGCTAGCTGGCCTTTTAAATGTGTAATATCTGAAGAAGTAAAACATGCCATCATTGAACTTCATTTCATTTGTAAGAACCGGAGCAATAGCCTATCTAGTTGTACCACAAAATTAAAGGACACCCATTTGTTGCAATGTATGGAAAATAGGAGATCCATTTGTAAAGACTTATACAGGCTTATAGTTGCAGAATATTGTTAGGCGGTTGATGTTAGTAGTGAGCTGTAATATTCATTTGAAAAATGCCAGCACACTAAATTACCTTGAAGGAAAATGCCAAGGATAAAAAGTTTCAATGTCCTAATCACAACTTTCAAGGTTCCCCCAGTTCTGTCTATGACTATCTGCAGTTTTGAAAGAGGAAAAAATTCAGAAAATGCTAAGTGCAACAATGACAGGCATGATCTTACTCAGATGATTTAATTATAAATTGACAGCACATAGGATAGGATATCATAATGCAAGTTTGAGAAGTATGCATCATAAGCGTATATCTTTCATAATGATGGGGTTTATGTCCACGATTTTATGTGAAGATCAAAGTATAGATACCTTATTTACAATTGCCAGGGAAACTCCAACAACAAAGAGGAAGAAAGGCATTACAAAGTCTGCCAAGCGGACCCCATTCCACGGGGAGTGAGCAATGCTGGGGAAAACAGAACCACCGTAATCCACAAGCATCATAAGCTGAAAGCAGTAAACAAATTAAAATCATGAGCTGAAATATGGTGAAATTTCTACAAGAGAGAAGGAAAAGAGAAGAACTATGTCTTAAAATAAATGTGGACAAGGAGACCTCATTTGTGTGGAGTACGGTTATCAAAATCATCGTTAAAGAAAGCATTCAATCCAAACCTTAAGCAAGGGGTTGAGTAGTTAAAGAAGCGTTCTTACAATGGACTTTGAGAATCATTACTTATAGGGTTAGCTGCACGTTAGGTTGCTCGGACTCTCCAAAAATGTTGCCTCACCCGTGCTGGATTCTCCAAAAATGCACTACTTTTGGAGAACCCTACGTGCCCGCGTCGACACTTCTGAAGTCCGAGAAACGTCGGCTTCAAGTAAGTGGTGCTGTTATAAGCACGAATAAAACGATCTAAAGGTGGCCATATCTTCTTTGTGAATGTGGTTTCGAGGTTTGATCTAAAACAATATCTGCTTGCTTAACCAATGTAAAACTAAACTCCACGTGTCAGCTGCTTACACCTTCTCAATATCAAGAATTGCGCAAGTAGATATGGAAACTTAAAAGCACGTCCGTATAATTGTGTCCTAAGAGATACCTGTGCAGCTCTGCCCCAACAAGCACTATAACATTTCTAGAGCTGCATAAAAACACATGCTTTCAGACCCAAAACCTTATCCATTACGTCAACCCTTCTTCAACAAGGATAAAACTAAGCACACTCTTCAACATACAGTCAAACCTCTCTGTAAAGGCATCATTTGTTCTGATATGTTTTGGCGGCTATAGTGAAATGTTGTTGTAGATAACATATAATAATATAACATAACGCGAAAGATCGGTTCCACAAAAAACATGATTGTTATAGTGAAATATTGTTTTAGAGGATATTTTTTATAGAGATGTTTGACTGTACTTAGTTGCTAACTCGTTCAATCATAAACAAGTTTAGGGAAAAATGAAGTGCCAAGGGGAAACAAAAAAAAGTATATATTCATTTCCGTAGTTATCTAGACAGCCAATAAGAAAACTAAAAGCCGAAAAAGACACAAAGAAAAGTCGTGGACTGAACTAACTCCAGACCCCGATGTTCCCGAGTACTTAAAATGAAGGAAAATCCTTCAATCTTCATAACATGCATACGGACTTGTCAACATCAATACATCCCAAAGGTCTTTTCAGACAAAAAAATATAGAAATGAAAACAACTACTAGTAAAATAAAGCTCTCGTAATTATAAACAAGAAAAAAAAAAAAAAAAAAAAAGGAAAGTAGTCAAACTCCAGTCAGGATTTGAATTTCATTTTCATGGCAAACCAAAGGATCAGATTCTACGGCCAAACTCAAAGTGCATATCATAAAGCTTCCTTGTATAAGACAAGTCTGGATTTGGTTCAAGTGGTTAATTATCCTTTATCTTTCGTCGTAGAGCAGAAACCTTTGAGTTTTACTCTGTTTTCTCATCAGTAAACAATCTCTGTTGAATTAAGGTAAGAGAAAAATAGCTTACAAAGACGCAAAGGCCTCGAAAGACATCAAGAGAAACAACACGTGTAGAAGTTGAAGCTCTACTTTTCCTTTCATTTGTTTCACTTTCTATCTCTGCTTCACCACCGTTGCTCCTTAGTAACGGCTGATTTTCTTCCATTTTTATGTGTGTATATGTATGTATATTCTATTCTATTCTATATATGTATGTGTATATATAAAAGTACTGAAGAAGATGGAGTGGAAGAAGGTACATATGGTTTATGCTTTGGTTTGATGCGATTGCGACAAGGACCAAGTACCAACTATCAGGTGGGGACTTGTCATAGATTTGTTTTCTATTCTTTGTTAGATTTGGACCAATCAGTATTCATTTAATGTCCCATATTCCCCCAATTTCTCTCCCTCAATTTCATCGAATCGAATAATAATAAATGGTTATGATATCTCTTTCTTTCACTTTCCTTTTCTTCACACATCCGCCTGCTCGAGTTTAACAAAACTAATTGATAACCTTTATCATTAAGCAAAACATTCACCTGAAAGTCAGCAGTAAAGAAATTATAATTTTGTTAGTTTGTTACAAATTCTGAGTCAATTAATGAGTAGGGAATGTTCTTTTCTTCAATTATTTATTAATTTTTTTTGTTAAACTTAAGGGAAAAGAGAGCCCGTAGGGATGGCAACAGCGCGGGGCAAGTCTTAACCTGCTAAGATTTCAACTCATCTTGTCCCGTTTGGCATTTTTCAAAAAAATTGTCCTGCCCCGCCCTTCCCCAGTTGCCACCCTAAGGAGAAGGGAGATGGGAAATCGAACTCACAGACAAGATGAAAGTTTAGCCGATCCTATTTATTTGATAAACAAAAATGTTATTAGAATAGTTATATTATTTATTTTATTTTAAAATAAGGGTTAAATCAATTTACCATTCAACGTTTTTAAAGTTGTTCTAGTTTTTATAAGTTATCTTTGATTTAACGAAAGAGACTTTAATCCTAATCCTAGATTCCTAGTCCAACAATTTGACTAATGACTTTTGAGCGAAACGCTTGACAAGGATGGATTTCTTGTACACAAGGCTATCATGGTTTGCTTCATTTTGCCTTCTCTCCATTTTCTCTCTTTGGTGGGATTATTTTTATTCTTCTCTGTTTATGTAATAGCGACGTACTCCCATTTGACTAGCACGGAATTTAAGAAAATAGAGAAGACTTTTAATCTTATGGTGTTAAATGAATCACATATATTTTGCGTGGCTATAAACCATTTCATACAGGTAAAGTGTTTTCAAATATAAAAAGAAGTCATTCTTTTTTGCACGGACTAATAAGAAAATAAGTACACATAAATTGAAACGAAGGGAGTATTATGTAGCGATTAATTTTGACTAAAATGCTGGAATGTCCTAAAACTTTTTGACATGACCACCACCCAACACTCCGAGCTACATTTATAAATATACGAATAGTTTCTAAGTACTATTTTCCTATTAAATACCTTCTACTTTGTAGAAAGATTGTCACTACTATGATCACTGTTTACAAAGTACAATTGGTCCACGCAATACACGAATGATTTTGTTTTGCAAACTTTGAAGAATGTGGAACAGAAACAAAAGAAAAGTTGCAAGTAGCTGCACTTTTATAAATCCAAAAGTACAATGTTCCGTCTCCTTAAGTTTGTATCGTTATTGTATAAATCAACCTTTGAGTTGTTCCAACAAGATTAGTAGTTTAGACAGATATTCCCCCCTGATCTAGAAACAGAAGGGGAGACACTAAGAAGAACCGCCCAACAAGAGAAACTATGGAGGCCACTAAAAATAGATGCATAAGGATTCAAAAGCTTAGCATATCATGGACTCTTGATACAGTTCCAATGTATGATTCATAAGTTCTTAAGAAAAAAAGATTGGCTGGAGAACCAAAGAGCTTCTAAAACTGCAAATGAGTTTGGGCACATGTAATTACAGCTTCATTTGGAGCTGAACATAAGAGAGCTTATTGAATGAGATGCTCTTTGGTACAGCTATATGATAAAAGAAAACCACAGCAAAGAGCATCAACGTTGCAAAAGGCAATGCCTAAACTGATTTACAATAGAGTTGTAAAACACAAGTTATAGCAGATGATTGCCAAACTGGAAAAGGCAAAGGCAAGAGAAAAAGCAGATGACTGTCAAACTGGAAAAGGAATAGGGAAGAGAAAAATGAAATCTTATTAGAACTATCCATATCACTTTCATCCTTTAAAAGCATATCACATCTCAGATTTGATGAAATAGGATAAACAAAAGAACTTGGGCACTTGCAACAGCTCAACAGGCTATGTGCTGATGAACAGTCACTTTAAACTTTGTCAAAAGCGTGCATCTAATACTAACTTTTAAGAAGTAGCCATAGTGATCATCAAGCTATTTGATTCTTAAACAATCACCGTGCTATCTATGCACAAATTCAACCACCAGCTTTCACAAGCTGAAGTGAGGTAGAAGGAAAAAGGAGGCAATGTCATGAAACCAGCCATAGAATGAGGCTACAGAAATACAAGGTCTAGCTAATGATCCTGCCACAGCAGGTAACATTCCTCAGATCCAACTGAACCGAACAACTCATGGAAACAATCACATTACGAGGGGGAAACATACGATCTAACAAATCACCCTGCCACATCTCATTAAAGTGTGCAGCCACTTAATGAGGAGATGAGACAGGAGAGAAGAAATTCTCGTGAACAAGATATGAGGCTCAAACTTCAGGTATACAACTCTTATCCATGATCAACCTTGGCTCTTCTCATAATGCACTCATTGGCCCAAGACCATCACACCAAAGTGAACTTCACCATCTCTTAGTCACGCTCAAACTCTCAACTGAGTCGGTCTAAAGCATTGGGCTTCAAGTTCAGAACCTAGAAGCCCATAGACCATTTTGTGCCTTCAAATACCATGCCTATGTAAGACTTCACAACAGGCAACACACACTCTCTAGTCTAACATCCCTCCGTGACAGAAAACAACACCAAACCATTGCACAAGCCAAGAACTGACTTCTTATTTCAAAGTAAGAATCACAGTAGCTAAAATGCACCACTAAATGGAACACTGATGACAAACACAAGAAACAATATGAATTTCCGACAAGAGATCAATGAAAATGAAAATTAGCTACCAACATGATTTCAATCTTCAATTTCTACTAGAACATAAGAAACCATGACATAACAGACAAAAGAGGTTTAACAGTCTCAACTGACAAAGTCGAAGGTCCGAGAAACAACAGTCACATATTTACTAACATAAAAGTTGTTCAAAGCATCTACTAAAGTATATTGCAAATCAATCATCAGAATATGGAAGGCTTAACAGATTCAAATTCACTCAAATGCCCAGGCGTTCTCCCTCCTAACTTCCTCCTCCTCCTCCGGAGTGAATGACTTCACGTTGAATGTCTTACGGATCTCCTCAGGAGTCTTCCCTTTGATCATGTCTGCAACTGCCTGACATGTTAGATCAAGCAGGCTCTTTATGTTCAAATAGTTGGCAGCCTGTAAAGAGGATGAGGCAAATGATTTAATACAACTGCAATGGATATTTAACCTCTACAAGCTCTCAACAGAAAAGGAAAAAGCGAATCTCTACATTGGACTTGAGAAAACTAGATATTAAAAAGGAGGGCTCCATGTAAATCATTAGATGCTAATAGCAATATCTAGAAAAAATGGAAACCAATATGAAAGCACCAGTAGCAACGGTATGTAAATTTAACAGTTAAAAAAACATTCAAAAAATTGTCAGCTACTCAACGAATTCAAAATGCCAAGGCAAGAGCTCAGGGGAAGGAACAGAGAGGCCATATCAAACATATAAACAGAATGTGCTACAAACATGTCCATATTTTTTTTTAAATGACAAGGGAACCCGCAGCCACTACCCTTTGGGTGCGCACAGGTAAACCCCGCTCATGTGCAATATCCTGCAAACCACACAAGAGAGATAACCCACACTAGGCAAGCCCAGTGAGACGATCTCGACTCAAAAGGCAAATCCCGGCAGGGGTTTCAAACCTGAGACCTCCATTATGAAAGCACATGTCATTGTTTCTTAAAAAAAGGGAACAAACTAAAGTATGACTACATATTCTTTTTTCTTTTTTTTCTCTAAATTGAAGGAGTATGACTACATATTCTGAAGGTAAAATATATGCTTCATTCTAGTTTTACAATTACAAGCATGTCTTATTTTTAATTTTAATTTTATTGCTACAGCAAGTCTTCTTCGTTCTTACACATTGTTTTTAGAATGAGCCACTAAAATACTATACTGTTGTACTAAGCAAATAGAAAGTTCAGTACTTGATCATGACAAAAGGGAAAAATATTACCAAACATAAGAGACTAATAAAACTACAGAAGTAGCAGCAACACTACACGTTATTTCATTACTTCAAACATACTACAAGAAAACGACTACACATTGAAATATCCTGGAGCCTAATAAAGCAGAATGGATACAAACTATCTGGTTTGGGATTGAGACATAATTGATTGATTAATTTATACGTGACTACCCTTATAAACTCAATGTATATATATATATATATATATATATATATATTTTGATTAAGCACCGGGTGTCCGCGTCTCTTTGAGCCCCGACTATATAAACTCAATGTATATTACCAATGAACTAGAGCAGAAACTCAGTCTATGGAAGAGGAGGCAGCAAACAGAAGCCAAGAACACGGGCAATGGTAACCAAAAGTACAAGGTGCACTGACAAACTACCATAGATCCACAAATTAAAAAAAAAAAAATACCATACACTGATCACAGAAAACTAATACTCCAGTTTGTTCATTTTATATGGAGGTGTGGTTGACTGGGAATGGACTTTAATAAAGAAAAAGAAACTTTTGGCACATACAAAAGTACTTTTTAGTTAGAACTTGTGATCTATACATGCCATGACATTACTATCACCTACACTAAGGGTAAATGGAAAAGCTAAAGAACCTCCAAATATAGAAACGTTCATTCTTTTTCGAATAGATTAACGTGGAAAAATTGTCGGTTTAACAATTTACACAACTACCAACCAAAAGTCATCATTTTGAAACACACCAATAAGCAGAGACTGTTACAACAACCTATGTTGCTCGGACTCTTCAAAATGTCAAGGGATGCGTGTCGGATTCTCCAAAAGTAGTGTATTTTTGGAGAATCTGAAACGGGTGTGAGATCGAAAGTGAAGAGTCCGTGCAACTTAGACAACAACATCATACCCAGTGAAATCCCACAAGTGGGGTCTGGGGAGGGTGGTCTGTACGCAGCCTTACCCCTACTTTGTGAAGGTAAAGAGGTTGTTTGGAATAGTCCCTCGACCCAAGGAAAGCATATCAAAACAAGTATGAAAAGAAAATACATTAGTTTATAACAGTAGCAACAAATAATAAGATAACCGAAGCAAGGGAAACACTAGGTAATAAAACAAAGACTGTTGAAATTAATAATTTATGCAACTATCAACAACAACAACAAGGCACAAACAGAAAAGCAGGAAAACAGTCGAGCCAAAAAAAAAAACTCCATCAGTTCTCAGTTATAAAGCACTTTTACTATAGGAGTCACATATTTTTTCAACTATAATCTTAGAATATGACAAAATTATGACTTATAAGTGCCTATTTGCAATTGTTTAAATAAATAAATAAATAAGAAAACACAGAATCATTGACACCAATAATTGAACAATCAGACCATCACAAACAGAAAAGCAGTAGCCAAAAAACACTCCATCAGTTCTCAGTTATGTGGCACCATAACTACAGGAGTCACACATTTTTTCCTTTGACTACAATTTCAGAATATATCAAAATTATGACTTATAAGCTAAAGCCACTTTTGTTGCTGCACCCGAGCCGGATTCTCCAAAAATGCACTACTTTGGGAGTGTCCAACACGCACGCACCTGTTGATATTTTTTAAGAGTCCGAGCAAACATAGCTTATTAAGTGCCTCCTTGTAGTTGTTTAAATAACTATGAATAAAGAATCATTGAGACCAACAATCTGACCGCCGTAATCTAGACCCAAAAGGAATCAAGTAAGATACATAATTTTCAAGGGAACTCTTGAGTTAATATATACAGTGTAAAAATTGGTGGTTTAACAATTTACACAAGTACCAACCCCAAGTCATCTTGTTGGCATAGACTAATTAGCAGAGACTATTGAGATTAATAATAACAACAAGGCACAAACAGAAAAGCAGAAAAATTGAACAATCGGACCGTCATACCAGTATGAGATCGAAAAGGGTACTCTGGTCAACTTTGACAAAATCAGCATCAAAAGACTTGAGATCCTCATCAGAAACCTCATTATCTTCAGCCTCCACGTGGCGCTTGCAGTACTCAATAACCTTAGCCAAGATCTTGCTAGTCACATTAGGCAAAGGGATGCTTGTGTTAGCACAGTCATCTCCAAACATAAGCTTAATACTCTCTGATTCTAAAGCCACTGCCTCTTCAACCTCAAACGTTTCCCCATCGGCACTCTTCAGTACAATCATTTTTGGATGTGAACAAACCCTACAGAGAGAAGCAATAAAGAGAGACGGTGTAGAATAATAATTCAAGGCTTTTCTATTAGTACAAACACTTTTGTGGGACACTTTTTTCACATGTTAAGCCGACTGTCTTCCACTGCCACTTCTAGATTCTCTACTTTGCATTCTCTATTCGGATTACGCGGTACCATCTTCTCTCTGCTTTGCTTTTTTTTTTTTTTTTTTGAGGGGGTACGAACACTGCATCAAATGCTTGTACCAATAACTTTATAAATTATACATATAATGAATGTTTATATATAAATAAACTCGTGTTTATTCACTTTAATTAGCCTGTTTTTAAGGTTTGTATTTTGTAAATAATTTGTAAAAATTTGTTATAGTCATGATAATGAAAGTTGTTCATCAATGTGAAAAAGAAAATTAGTAAGAAGGTGAGGGAAAATTAATATTTTGATTCTAGATTTTTTCAAGAGGACAAACAATAGCAACACAAATTTGTATCAAAAGTTATATAAATTGCACACTTTAATCAACTACTTTTTTATCCCACTTAGACATTTGTCATAGTCTCTCTCCAATAGACTATTTTCAAGAATATTTATTAGAAAGGGTTAATTTTATTTTGATTTTATAAATGAAAAAGTAATTTGGACACACACATAATATATTTTTCAAGAACGCGAAAAGTCAAGAGTGAACAAGTAAAAGTACACGGAGAAAATAAATGCGTCGGAGAATTTAAATTAAAGTGCATACGTCTATAGAATAAATATTAAGTGCTATGACATATTAGAAATGTCCACGTGAGATTAAAAAATAGTTGGGTAAAGTATATACGTTATATAGCTTATGGTACAATGGTACAAGCATTCATTGCGTGTATAATTTGTTAAGCTTTTGGTACAAGTTTGGGCAGTTGTGTTCGTACCCCCAAGCCACTTATATATATTAGAAAAGAAATATGGGAAGAAAATAAATATTCAGCAAAAAGTCAAAAGTCAAAAGTGAACAAGTAAAAGTACATGGAGGAAATAATTATGTCGGAGAATTAAAATAGAAGTGCACACTTGTATACATGAGAAGAGAATAAATATTCAGTACTATGACATATATCCACGTGGTATTTATTAATTCTTAAATGATCTGAAAAGTCAAAAGTGAACATATTAAAGTGCACGGATGAAATAAATTTGTGTAGGAGAATTAAAATTTGAAATGCATACGTCTATACATGAGAAGGGAATAAATATTAAGTACTATGACATATGTCTACGTGGGATATAAAAATAGTTGGATAAAGTATACAAGTTATATAGCTCATGGTACAAGCATTCATTGCGTGTACAATTTGTGAAGCTCATGGGAAGAAAATAAATATTCAGCAAAAACGTGAAAATTCAAAAGTGAACAAGTAAAAGTGCACGGCGAAAATAAATGTGTCGGAAAATTAAAATAGAAGTGCACACTTGTACACATGAGAAGAGAATAAATATTCAGTAGTATGACATATATCCACGTGGGATTTATTAATTCTTAAAGAATGTGAAAAGTCAAAAGTGAACATATTAAAGTGTACGGAGGAAATAAATTTGTGTAGGAGAGTTAAAATTGAACTATATATGTCTATACATGAGAAGAGAATAAATATTCAGCTAGAATACGAAAAGTCAAAAGTGAACAAGTAAAAGTGCACGGAGAAAATAAATGTGTCAGAGAATTAAATTTGAAGTGCATACGTCTATACATGAGAAAGGAATAAATATTAAGTACTATGACATATGTCTACGTGGGATATAAAAATAGTTGGATAAAGTGTACAAGTTATATATCTCATGATACAAACATTCATTACGTGTATAATTTGTGAAGCTCATTGTACAAGTGGGGGCAGCTGTGTTCGTACCCCCACCGCACTTATATATAATGAAAATGTGGTAATTTTTCTATTATATATAAGCATGGAAGGAGGATTAACACAGCTTCCCATGCTTGTACCAACAGCTTTAGAAATTGTACACTCAATGAATGCTTATACTAAAAGCTATATAACTTGTACTCTTTAACCAACTACTTTTTTATCTCACGTGGACATATGTCATAGTACTTAATATTTATTCTCTTCTCATGTATACATATATGCACTTATTTATTTCCTCCGTGCACTTTTCACGTTCTTTAAGAATTAATAAATCTCACGTAGACATATGTTATAGTACTGAATATTTATTCTCTTCTTTACTTGGGCAAATTACTTGACTTTTCACGTTCTTTAAGAATTAATAAATGAAGTACTCCCTTTGTCTCATATTACTTGGCCACATTACTATACTTGACTTCTTACATTCTTTAAAAATTAATTAATAAATGAAGTACTCTCTTTGTCCCATATTACTTGACCACATTACTATACTCGACTTTTCACATTCTTTAAGAATTAATAAATAGAGTACTCCCTTCGTCCCATATTACTTGGCTACATTACTAAAAATAGATGTCTATTTTTCTATTCTATATTTTTCTTTATTTCTATTATATATAAGTGTGGTGAGTGGACGAACACAACATAAAGTGTTTGTACCACAAACTTTACAAATTATACACGCAATAAATACTTGTACCAAAAGCTATATAAATTGTACACTTCAACGAACTACTTTTAATTTCACGTGGACAATAAATTGTACACTTTAACCAACTACTTTTAAATTCCATGTAGACATGTCATAGTACTGAATATTTATTGTCTTCTCATGTATACATATATGCACCATCCGTGCACTTTTACTGTCCACGTTGATTTTTCTTCTTATTATTAATTTTACCCTTCACATTAATTACTTATTTTCAAATCATTTTCTAAGGCTATTGACATTATACACCAATAAATATGAATATTATGGTAAAATATATACTCCCTCCGTCCCATATTACTTGCCCACTTTCCCTTTTACATGACCCTTAAGAAATCATAAACAAAAGATGTATTTTACTATCATACTCCTATTTCTCTCTAATAAAGGGAGCGACTTTTATCCCCATTTTCCTCCTTTCTCAATACTTAAATGTGAAGACAGGACGAACAATTCTTCGACATATTATGACCTCATTTATCATTACGACACCAACAACATACCCAATATAGTCCACAACTAGGATTTAGAAAGGGTAGAGTGTACGTAAACCTCATTCCTACCTTGAGAGGTAGAGAAAGGTTCAGTACCTCGATCGCATGGTTGTTTACGTCATAAATGTCAAGAGTCCGTCTACTTATATAATTTTGGACAATCTTCACAGCATGAGTTATCTTTTGAAGTTGAGTCCAACTCAAAGTCTATTTTCTAACAATAAAGAACCGGCAATGGTGAGTTGTCCTGAATCAAGGATTGAAGTCGACAACTTACTAAGCGAGGCGCTACAATTGCATGCTCCCTATGAGATGAAAAAGAAACAGCTCCCTAACAGTGTTAAGGGGTAACTTGTTTTCATCTAAGAAAGATACTTCAAATAAAGAAAACCTAACATTCAGAAAGAGCTTATCAATTTTATTTAAAGAATAAGTAGGTATAACAAGCATTACAAATGCAAAATTGGAAAAGAATAGAGACCACAAATTACAAAACAGTGGTGCATTAAAGTAGCTGAATGCTCACAGATGTTATGTAGTAAGAATCAATTATAGATTGAAACATTTGAGCTACTGAATTAGTTACTAGTTAGGCAGCAATATAGGATTTCCCTTGTTTATACAATAGACAAGTATGTCATCATTGATACTTACAGAAGCAAATATTTCTGTCACTGTGAACATTTATAGACACTCTTTCTGTGGCACTGCTTCATCTCCAAGGCACAGAGCAGCAGGGTATGATAGGTTATTTTCAATCAACATCTTTTTTAAGTACTGGAAAATAAAAGCCAGGTTGAAGCACCTGAATAACCATGACTACAAGCATTGACAAATGGGTCACTAGTACAAGCAATAATACAGATACCTGATCTCTACATTAATACTGATACAAGTTCTGCATCTTGCGCTTGTTGACAGTTCAGACAAGGAACCTATTAATCAAGAGATACATAAGCGTGTGTTAGAAACCATCATTAGCTCCATCCAATTTGACCGCGAATAAAGTTTGACAATTCTTTAGTATCATATTAGAAGGGGAACCTTGGAGCATTGGTAAAGTTGTCTCCGCTTGACCTATAGGTCAAGGGTTCGAGCTGTAGAAGCAGACACTAATGCTTGCATTAGGGTAGGTTGTCTACATCATGCCCCTTGGGGTGCTGCCCTTCCCTGGATCCTGCTAACGCGGGGTGCTTTGTGCACCGGGCTGCCCTTTTTAATTCTTTTTCATATTAGGATGAATTTACACTGAATATGTGAGTAAGCTTATCTAAGCTCTACATTTTGAGTAAGCGACAATATGCACCGGGCTGCCCTTTTTAATTCTTTTTCAGATTAGGATGAATTTACACCGAATATGTGAGTAAGCTTATCTAAGCTCTACATTTAAATTCTGTCAACAAAGAGTGGTTTGTATTCTTAGATATTACTGATAAGCAATCTAATAGATAATAGAAGGAAATTTAAATTATGTCTTCTTTACTCATGTAAGAAATCTTTTGAAGCAGTTTGACCCTGCGTTTTATAATGAAGTTGTCTTTTGTTTCTTATACAAGGCCCTGGGTACATAATAGATATGTCCTGTATGTTAATTGTACCTTATACAAAGCACTAGTTGCCTTCAATGGACCCAACTAAATAGTAGAACTGTAGAAGGAAAATGACCTTACTTGTGTGAGGAACTCATGGAGCTGGGGTATCATTTGTGTATGAATTGTGTCACAACCCAACGAACCTATTCAAGAGAATTCAGCAAATTCAGGCTGGCGTTACTCTTCTAGATAAAAATCAATGTAATGAGGCCATAAATGTTTTCTCATTGATAATTGGTAAACTAAATCAATACTTACAATGTTATTATGAGGATCTCTCCAATAAAATCCTTGAATTAGAATCACAGCTATATTTGATGTTACGAGAATAAATATACTAAGAGAATGCTTTCCCATCCACTCTAAAACAAACATCAAGCGCCTCCAACCATAAATATCCACCTAAAGGGTCATAAGATTCGCAGGACTGTCAACTGAGTTATAAATCAAAGTGAAAGCGACAAGTGATGATTATATTGAAAAAAAAAAAAGAGATAGACACAAGAGGGTTGTATTTCCAAACTTACCAATAAATATAGCAAATAGAATGTGATTCCAGCTGCAGCTGAGGTTACCAGCATATAACTTATCGTGTACAGCGATTTGTTTAAGGGAACACCTGAAAGGAAAAGAGCACAAATCTCACATTTCATGGTGGCTAGAAGCATTTTTGACTTGAATCAAATTGAAAATTTGTTTGTTACTCCAGGTAATCATGCATTATAATCTAGAAGTAAGAAAAGACATACCTATGAAGTCAAGGAACAAACCAACCACAAGAAGTGAAAACGAGAGGACGGACCAACTGTATAGCCGATCTTTATGATCCTGAACAGTCATATAAATTACTTCTATCAACAATATGTTGTATTGCGATAATCTGGCACTATCGCTAATTTATTAATGCTAAAGCTGTATGCCAATTACCACCACGCTAATATATTTTTCTGGAAGATATATAAGAAAACTCTTCTTGGAAAACCACCACTTATGCAGTGCAGTACATTTCAATGATGAAGGCTTCTAATTGAGACCATAACAAAGTAGAACAATTGGATTGCTTGAGACCTGAAAGCATTCCTTCGACTTCTACTGAAATAGGACACCTAACAGACGTAAAATCATTCAGCTAATGAGACCCCATGGCTCACCTGAAATTGGACAAGTATGTGACCATACTGGAGTCCAATGATGGATGTAGCAGCAGCTGTTAGTGAACTGCAAAAAGATTACCAGCAGCAGAAGTTGTTAAACGACAAACTAGAGAATAAGTACATTTCATAGGATAATTCGAGGATGAAAAATAATGACAGATTTGTTACCTTAAAATGCCTTCAGGATCAAAAGCGGCATGACACCAAGATGGCATGTTGAATCCATTGCATTCCTGTGAAAGATAATATTGGTCATGAAGGGGCTAACTGTGAGGTTTGGACATAAGCTTGTTAGCAGTGCAGTTCAGTCAAAGGTTACCTCCATATTTCTATGTACAGGTTTTGTATGGAGGTGATTTATTCCAAGAATATAGCGATCAACCATTCCAGCAGAATTACATGCAGGTCCAAGATCTCCTCTAACAGAACATTTTACCTGAAAGTGGCAACAAAATTTACCATCTTATATTACAAACTGCCTTTTTATGTGTTACTTGAGCTGAGGGTCTTTCGGAGACAGCCTCTCTATCTCCACAAGGTAGGGATAAGGTCTGTATACACTCTACCCTCCGCAGACCCCACCTGTGGGAATACACCGAGTATGTTGTTGTTGCTGTTGTTGTTTATATTACAAATAAAAGACAACTGATGGCAAAAGTTCTCAACCCAATTAGGAATCGAAATGAGCGGTACTGAGTGATTAGTCATTTTTAAGCTTCTATTGAATTAAAGCGGTTATAAGCTTCTATAGAATAACAATTGATTACAAAAGTTCTTGACTATGAGCAAGTGCTTTACATGCTAAATCAAAGGTAGAAAAATATTACTCGTATCACTCAAAGCAGTTGTTAGTTGCCATGTTTTAGGACTGCAGCTTTGAGTTTATTTACTGCAGTAATTTAGTTTTCCTGAGGTAATTTCTTTTCCTAGTCTTTAGGAGTTTTTCAGCAGATTTGTTGCTGATCTTTGGGTCTTTGAAATTAGTATTCTATTATAAATTGAAGTCTTAATTGCAGTGATATATCAAACTTTTCAATTTCAGTTCTTTAGCTCTCTTCTTTCTTGTTCTTCAATCCTTTGCTATTCTCATTCTTTCATTACTCAAAAGTTTCCCTTTGTTCTTTTTCTGTTTTTTTTCCCTTTTGTTCTTTTTCTGTTTTTTTCACTCAAATTAACAACAGCAGTAACGATTCATCTTTAAGCTTCTGTTGAGTTCTTAACGTGTTGCTTAGAATCTAGTTCAGATTAAGGGGAATAGAAAATCAAACAGCTTCTAACCTCATAAGTGGTGCTTCCTGTTGACTGTGACACACTGAATTTCCAGTCAGGTACATACAGACCATACAACAACCCGCAATGCATAGCAGACAATAGGAACATGATACACCTACAAATGAAGTAAAATGTTGTCAGGTAAAACCATAGACAAAGATAACCATAGAGGACAAGAAACAACACTATATAAAATGAAGATCGATAATAAGATTCCCAATGTCATTGCAGTGAATCATTATTTTTCCAATAAAAAGACACTTACTTCTCCTGTTAATAAACAATGAGGCTTAGTCCAAGTAGTTAGGTTGAGACCTTATACAGATATGTCATGGGTTTGACTTCCACCAGCGACAAGCATAGAAATTTAAAGGGGATTAACGGCTACTTACGAGAAGTTGGTTTTTTTCATAATTGTTAAATGAAGTTCACAGTATGCATAATAATGCACTTGTGGTTCCACCAAGGTAAAGAATCTGGTCGCCAGTAAGGTTTTGCTCGGTGCAATGAGAAATAGTTAAATCTCTCGGTTTATCTGAATATGTTCCATTTATCAAAAGGAAAAAGGAAATCAACGTTGTTAAGATATTTGGTCTATTTTGTTCCTTGTCAGTTTCCAAAGCAATACCCTCATGATGATGAAACAGAAGATATATGTAGTGCTCCTAACAATTGCACAATAAAAAAGGTTATCCACATCAATTTTACAGAGTAAAACGTCCACAAAATCAGGGATGTAGTTGTCTTACCATTGCCAAATGTAATTTCTGAAAAGGGCAACTGTTTTCATCCCCTGACATGGAAGCCAGATCTCGCACAAAGCTGCTACAATATATCCAACAGCTATTCTCTGCATAAATGCAAAAGAAAAGTATAATATTCTGAACAAGTAATTGATATGAACAGGTTACATGCATAAGTTCTTTATCCTGCACCTATATGTTGACCATCTAGTGATTAGAAACGTTCCTAACGAGAAAAAGAGAACTTCATCTAATAATCAAGGAAACCAGGTTAGGATGTTTCTCTTGCAGAATCAGCATGTATCACAGAAATAGGTACATAGGAAGTTAAGCCACGTAAGCACTTGATTGAAACTAAAAAGAACAACAAAGCAATACCTCACAGGCTAAAGCTGGAACTAGGGCTCAAGCGAAAGCAGTCTTTAGAAGTCTAAACTAAAAAAGACTTACGGACCACTTAGGAAGGATAAGTAACATAGCTACAAAGCAAAAAAAATTGCCGGACGTGATGCGACGACACTATCTCAACAGGCAATGCTAGTGAAACTGAAACAACACTTACCTTGTAGCTAGTCTAGTCATCTCATACCACGGTAGCGAAAAAAGCGATAAAAATAATATCAGAGGTACCTGCAAAATTCCCATCCATCGTATTCTTTCAATATCTACACCATAGGTTAAACCAGTGATTCCATGCAAGTAACCCCCTGCAATGAAATAAATGTGGAATCAGTAATTATCCAACAGCATTCAAGTCTAGATATCTCATATAAGAATAATTGTAATCAAAGTCAGAAGATAACATTAGTGTTAGAATCTCGTAAATATTCTTGAATATTCTAGGATCGTTTAAATATAGCATAGCTTGATTTACTCCTGTAATTATGTATTTTGATTCTCTTTTTGTTTCTTAGAATATGTACAATTAGCTATTTAAACCCCAACAGCTTTGAGGGAAGAACCAGTTTCTCTCAATTCTCGTTTAATTTGTCTTACTTTCTAACAAGTAGAAAAGGTCATCAAGAGCAAAACAGGAAATCCCGCCATACACACACGAAAAGGATAAAATCCAACAATTTGAATTCTTGCTAAAAACATATACTAGAAAATGTATTGGATTATGTTACTTGGTACCGTAAAATCTTCAATTTAGACTATTTTCTGATGATGCTTTTCCATCAGGAATTTAACTACAGTATCTTCACGCAGAACATTTTGTACTAAGCAAGTTTAACTCGACCTGTAAGTTTACATTCTTGTTGATTAAATTTTCCTGGTCTATTTAACTAACCGAAGCTAGCCGAGATTGAGAGCTTCCTTACAATGCAGCTCCTGAATTGTAAAGAACTAAAGAAGCTGTTGGGCCAAGGCTTAAACTGCCAGATAGAGACGAGCTAGCTGGCCTTTTAACTGTGTAATATCTCAAGAAGTAAAACGTGTCATCATTGAACTTCATTTCATTTGTAAGAACCAGAGCAATATCCTATCTAGTTGTACCACAAAATTAAAGCACTCTCATTTGTTGCAATTTATGGAGTGTAGGAGATCCATTTTGAAAGACATATACAGGCTTATAGTTGCAGAATATTGTTAGGCGGTTGATGTTAGTAGTGAGCTGTAATATTCATTTGAAAAATGCCAGTGCACTAAATTACCTTGAAGGAAAATGCCAAGGATAAAAAGTTTCAATGTCCTAATCACAACTTTCAAGGTCCCCCCAGTTCTGTCTATGACTATCTGCAGTTTTGAAAGAGGAAAAGGTTCAGAAAATGCTAAGTGCAACAATGACAACAGGCATGATCTTACTCAGATGATTTAATTATAAATTGACAGCACATAGGATAGGATATCATAATGCAAGTTTGAGAAGTATGCATCATAAGCGTATATCTTTCATAATGATGGGGTTTATGTCCACGATTTTATCTGAAGATCAAAGTATAGATACCTTATTTACAATAGCCAGGGAAACTCCAACAACAAAGAGGAAGAGGCATTAAAAAGTCTGCCAAGCGAACCCCATTCCACGGGGAGTGAGCAATGCTGGGGAAAACAGAACCACCGTAATCCACAAGCATCATAAGCTGAAAGCAGTAAACAAATTAAAATCATGAGCTGAAATTTCTACAAGAGAGAAGGAAAAGAGAAGAACTATGTCTTAAAATAAACGTGGACAAGGAGACCTCACTTGTGTGGAGTACGGTTATCAAAATCATCGTTAAAGAAAGCATTCAATCCAAACCTTAAAGCAAGGGGTTGAGTAGATAAAGAAGCATTTTTACAATGGACTTTGAGAATCGTTATTTATAGGGTTAGCTGCAAGTTATGTTGCTCGGACTCTCCAAAAATGCACTACTTTTGGAGAACCCTACACCCACGCGTCGACATTTCTAGAGAGTCCGAGCAATATTGGCTGCAAGTAAGTGGTGTTGTTATAAGCACGAATAAAACGATCTAAAGGTGGCCATATCTTCTTTGTGAATTGTTGGGTGTGCGAACAAAGTACCACATTGATAGCTGGAAAGAAAAATGAGCTACTTATAAGGAGTTGGATACTCTTAATAATGTGAGGCCTTTTGGGAAAAACCGTGCGGGCTTGACCCAAAGCGGACAATATCACATCATGTTAAGAGTATCTTTGGGCCGTTTTACCCCCAACAACTGGTATCAGAGCCAATGGTTTGGCGGGACGAGTATGAAGATGGCGGAGTGTGGCGTGGGGCCCGGCTTAGTTCCGTCTATGGGATGGTTGATGACATTTACCCATAGCTTTGAAGACGCATACATAGCCGTTGAGCTTCGGTGACATTGACACGTTAAATCTCTGACCCGTGATGAGTCATGTGGAACTTAGTTCGAGGGAGAGATTGTTGGGTGTGCGAACAAAGTACCACATTGATAGCTGGAAAGAAAAATGGGCTACTTATAAGGAGTTGGATACTTTTAATGATGTGAGGCCTTTTGGGAAAAACCGTGCGGACTTGGCCCAAAGCGGACAATATCACATCATGTTAAGAGTATCTTTGGGCCGTTTTACCCCCAACAACTTGTTAGGAATAAAATAGACCCGCAAAAATAATATTCACGGTATTAGTGATAAACGCGAAACACTAAGTTATGGTTAAGTCAGCAAGAATAAAATGAAGCAATAATGACACCGGAATTTTACATGGAAACCCTTCTGAATAAGGGAAAAACCACGGCCAAGAGGAGCAACTGATATCATTATAGCAAGGAATTTTACATTGTGTAGTAACGAGTACAAAAACTCCTAAGACCACTACACCCTCAAAAGAAATAACACTCTTTTGATTTTCCCACCTCACTACAATATCATTCACACTCTATTTTTCTTCACAGACTATTTTCTTACACAGTCTATGGTATACCTCACTTTGCTCTCACTCAGATGTATTGTCTGAGATTTTTGGTGTGTCTTTAAACTGAAAGAGAGCTCCCTATTTATAGGGATGGAGTGTGCAATTTTTTCTCTTGGCATTAATTGGCCTGTGCCAATTCAAAGATACAAAATATTGTATCTGCAAAAGGAAATTGCTGCAGATCACATTCACACACTTTGTCAAAGGAAATAAACATTTCACTTAAGTCATGGGTATGGGGCTCGACCCCACAAATCTCCCCCTCAAGACCCATTCACATGAAGGAGGGTACACCGGGCTTTTAGTTTGAGTGTATGCCGACAAGTTCTTTGCACAATTCAAACTTGTCTCTCGGAACCACCTTGGTCAGCATATCTGCAAGATTTTCACTCGTGTGAATCTTCTTGACCTGGAACAATTCGTTCTCAACCTGATCACGAATCCAATGATATTTGACGTCGGTGTGCTTTGTTCTCGCATGGTACATGGAGTTCTTGCTCAATTCTATTGCACTCTGACTATCACAATAGACAACATACTCCATTTGCTGCAATCCAAGTTCTTGAAGGAATCTCTTGAGCCATATCATCTCTTTGCCAGCTTCAGTAGCCGCAATATACTCCGCTTCAGTTGTAGACAGTGCGACACAATTCTGCAACTTCGACTGCCATGATATAGCTCCCCCTGAAAAAGTAAACAAATATCCAGTAGTGGATTTTCTGTTATCGAGGTCACCTGCCATATCAGAATCTATATAGCCCTTCAAGATTGGATTTGATCCTCCAAAACACAAGCATTCATCTGAGCTTCCTCTTAGATACCTGAGTATCTATTTCACAGCTTCCCAATGCTCTTTCCCTGGATTTTCAAGAAATCTGCTAACAATACCGACTGCATGAGCAATATCTGGTCGAGTGCATACCATTGCATACATCAAACTTCCGACGGCAGAGGAATAAGGAATCTTGGCCATTCTCTCTTTTTCCTCCATTGTTGTAGGACACATCTCTTTGCTCAATTTCAGATGACCAG